>NC_081409.1:799075168-799382355 GCF_030272615.1 Cryptomeria japonica
TTGAAGTGTTCTTTCTTGGAGGCATTTCATAGTGGATTCATTTATTGTGGCAGGAGATGCACATGAGGATGTGCCAGAGGCGACTACTGGTGATAACATACCATCATTTCCTGGATCTTCCCGTATTGCTAGTACAGGAACGTTGTAGGCCACATTGGTGGTGAGCGACAAAGAATTGATTCCCTTGAAGATACAGAAGGTTCCAGGTACTTTAAAATTATTATTATATATAGTCTAATTGTAATTTACTTACTGATCACTCATTTTGGACTAATGATCCCATGTTTTTTTTGCAGGAAATGATATTTTTTATAAAAATCTTAATGACATTACATTGCAGATATTTGGGCCCACCATACGTAAAAGGTGGAACATCATACGTGAACTAACCCTTATCCACTATTTTGATTTCATATCATTGCTAGAATAGTTTTCCTTTTATCCATTTCTTGAACTATATCAAAGGTAGCTTCAGTTTCTTTCTAAATCTAACAGGTTTGTTTTTGCTTTAAAGGTGGAATGACCAAGAAAAAAAGTTAAAAGATGAACTCACAAACCGTATGGTAGGGTTGTTTGGAAATGACACATTTGACAAGACTAAGCTCCTGGAAAAAGCTGGCACATATCTAAAGTATGTGAGGGACCAATACAGGACACATTTAGAGAAGAACATAAAGTATGAGCGTCCCCCCATGATTCCAAAGAGGGAGTGGAAGGACCTGATTTTGGATGCAAAGAAGAGAATTGAAATGAAAAAAGGAAATACACCACCAGACGCTAGAAGAAGGTATGTGATACTATTAAGAATGTGAATATGTACTAATTATTCATTATATTTATATAATCTAACATATTTCAAACTTTTCATAGATTGAGTGACACGTCAAAGGCAACCAAGGAAAGACAAGAAAAGCATGTGCAACTCAAACTCGGCTCTGGTGGTTATATGAAACTTGCCGCACAAATTGTAAGAATCAGTAAATTAAGTATCACATCCAAATATTTATAAATTGTAAACAATTTTTTTTTTATCAAACAATACAAGCAAAATTCACAATACTAAGCAAAAATGTAGGGATCTGAATTCAATAGAGCGCCCATAGAAGATGACAAGAGAATTGGCTACCAGCAAGGCTATATAGTCGTGGCTGAACGGCTACAAGAATTGAGTGGGAAAACACGAGATTCTGATGCATCTATCACAATGGTAAATAAGCTAAATGAAAATTATTTCAAATTGAATTCTTAACCAATAATCTATTTGATGTTAAGTTTCAACATAAAGTGACTATATTTTTTTTAAATAAGCAAGCAATGATAACACTGCGCGTGACATTGGAATGCAGCATGATAATTGTGGAACAGAACCTGTACATGAAGGTCCGGATGTGCATCCTAGTAGTGGAGGTATTCATTTGCTATTCAATTTTTTTAATGTAATTATTAATACAATTAAACATCTTAAATTGAAAATTAGTGTAGTAATTAATGTAACCTTTATTGTTAATATTTTAGAGCATGTAGTCGGTGGTGACCAAGTGGAGCATGATCCGGGTAGACAACATCAGGAACGTGATGTTCCCCAATCAGGTAAAGAGGACCACTGTTATTCCTTTAAACAAATTTAATTGCAATTGGTGTATTGATTAATGTAACGTTTCGTATTTCAACTCCAGAGGATCTAGAGGGTGTTCAGCATGTCGAGGTTGAGGCTAGACAAAATGGTGTGGAAGATGATGTGGCCCCATCAGGTAAAGAGTGTAACGGTTGTGTTCTTTAAATTAATGAAATACTTGTAACAATAATAAAAAAATGTTTTGAATTTAACCTAATTCTTTGTTATTGCAGAGGACCCCCCTTTGGTTCAGCATCCTCGTCCTTTGTATAGGACTAGGCATACATCAAGAGCACAAGAAGAGGGCAGAACATCCGAAGATGGGGGAAATGATGAAGAAGACGATGCTCCACTTAGACTTTACATAGCTTCAAAAAAAAAACAAAGAAAGAAATGATTGTAATCTACCTTATTTGATAATGACTGATTTTTATGTGTTAATGAATGTAATTATGTGCTAATGAATGTTCATGAATGATATGTGTTGATGATTATTGATGAATGTTGCGTGTTAATGAAAGTTAATGAATTTTATGTGTTAATGAATGAATGTTATATTTTAATAATGGATGAAAGAATGAATGAATGTTAGATGTTAACGGGGAATTTAGAGTGATGTTAGGGGGGGGGAGGGGCCAAATGAGCTTCCACCTTCACATGGTTGGCCCTGTTAAGTAGAGAATATTAAACTACTCTTGAAACAAAGCGAAGCTCAATAAGATAACACACTTTTCAATATTTCATTATGTTGCACAGTTAATCTTATTGAATAATGTACGTATATTGAATCTTAATTGCAGGGTCCAATAGAGCCAACACGAACAACACCATGGTGTGACTGCAAAAGTTGTGAATATGCCTCATCATGAATAAAGCTGAATTAGCGCATTCTCTGTAAAATCTCAAATGCTCTATACTTTGGAAATTTTGAAATTTTTATGATCATATCGGTCCCCTGCCTAAAAGTTTTTTTCCTTGATTTGTTTGTGATACACATTGAGAGATTTTTGTTTTCCTTTTATTTATGCATGTCTTAACCATTCTCCACATGCTTCCCATTCTTATTTAGATTGTTGTATTTTTACATATGTTGGAATCTATAGTTCCACATACATGTTTTCTATGTTCTTTGTAACTGTATGAAAAGGTGTTTTCTATAGTCTAAAATCTTGATTACCAACAAGCTATTGTTGTTTAATAGTTCGAGTGTTTGTATTAATTGAAACAGTTTAACCCTTTTAACACTTTTCATAGCAAACTTGCACTTTGTATGCAATCTTATTGTTACAGTTCAATTACTGAGGTGATGTGATTTTCAAAAGTATTCCGACGAAAACAAAATTGGTTTTCATTTATGTATTTTATTAAAATTCTAGAGTTTCCTCGTGAACATTTAAACTTAGAAGGATTTAAAAATTCAATACAAGAGTACTGGACATAATTTCTGGAGATAGAACTGAAACTCTCCTATGACTTCAGATCGTTTCCATGCTCTCTAGGCTAGTAGCTTTCAGACACAAAACATAGGTCTTCTAAATTCTGTCCCAACATTAATTAGTTCCTTTCTCTTCTTTTTCATCCTTTTGGAAAGAGAATTGGAAATTGTTAGGAACGAACATCTTCCTAGGTGATTTGTTAAAATACAATGGGGAACTCAATCAAATTTTAATTCACTTCGTTTTAAGTTATTATCACAATTCATTGAATTATACTTACAAAAGGCTTATATTTCCAAGGTAAAATATCAGTATCTTTCTTGGGTGATATTAGATAGCAGGGTCTCTTGGCTTAGACAAAATCACCCTCTCATTGTATTCAAAGTAGATGCGTAGCAAAGCTAGATGCATCAATTGTTAAATCATAAACAAACACAAGCTCAAAAATTGTGTTACCAAGTACGCTTGGAACCTAGCCTGTAACTAACTAGTTCATACTAGATATTGTTTGGGTATGGTATTCAATTCTATTAGAATCTACAAAATAAATATTAACCTAGAAATTAATGTAAGTGATAACATTTTTAAAATTGTTAAATATAAATGATAATAAAATCAAAATAGCATAACATAGTTGATTTCATAAGAGAGAAAATGAAAAAGTTCACAATATCTTCACTCGATATCCAAGATTTTTAATCCATGAGGATGAAGATGAGGATGAGATAGAAAACCAAAAGACAAGGAATTGTTTATCCAAGTTTCCAAATTTTTGAGGATAAGGAAAAAAAACATAATCCTATGAAAGAAGGAGAATGTGCAAGTCATTATCTCAAGTTAAAAGAAATTACTTAAGTAAACTAAGCAAACAAATGCAATATCATACTTACGATAAAACATATCCACTTGGTGAATAAAATGGTACATTGGCACACCCCCTTAAGTGCAATTGAGGTAAGAAGAAATGGGTCACAAGGTTAGGTATCCATGTAAAATATGAAATAACCCCAAATTATAAAGAGAGTGTACCCTTTGGAAGTAGAGACTAGAAAATCCATAGGACAAAACTCCATCCCAAGTGACATATGTGAAGGATAATATAGACCCACCCCATCCCCTAAAGTTGGTGCCTCCACAAAGAAGAGATAAAAGCAATGCAAAATGTTGAATGGTGAATGTTGTAGTAGGTTCATTTGCAACAAATGATGCACCTTCCTTTCACAATATGGAAATCTTGAGTTGTCAAATTGTTGAATTCCCATTCAAGTGGAATGTAGAAAGGAATTCAGATGTATGGTTTTTGAAGCGACTCATGTGTCTTGATGTTGATGTTAAGCTGTGATTGTTCCATAGAAGATTCAGGCACTACAATCATTGAAGCGTGAGACCTTAATTAATGTGAAATAGAATGTGTCATGTTGCATGATATGGTGGGGATATAACAAGTGAATTTACAATGGGAGACTATGTAACTTGATGGGCATTGTTATCAATGAGAAGACAAATATTCTCAATT
Organism: Cryptomeria japonica; assembly: GCF_030272615.1. Classification (NCBI taxonomy): domain Eukaryota; kingdom Viridiplantae; phylum Streptophyta; class Pinopsida; order Cupressales; family Cupressaceae; genus Cryptomeria; species Cryptomeria japonica. The sequence continues at coordinate 799,079,736 of NC_081409.1, forward strand.
GTTTCATCAATATTTGAAAGGTGAGAGTCCACAAACAGATGTGAAATGTTTAAGTAGGCCTCCCAATGAAGTGGATCTCATAGACACGAAGAATCCTATATAGAGAATCATTGAGAGCCCTTGAAGAAGCAAATTTGAACTTCGATGAAGCAATACATGATGGAGGAATATCTTGCAAGAGGAAATCAAAGTCATTATGGTGTCATCTGGATCTGAAATGTGGTCTACTTTTCAAAAAAGTAAAGATGCTTGATAGGAATGTGTCCTAGTGGGGTGAATCTAGAAGACATATAATCCTATTGCAAAGAATCATGGAAAGTTCTAGAAGAAGCAACTTTTAATTCTGAAGTAGCAATGTGTATAAGAGATGTTCTCATTTATAGATGGAGTATCAAGAGGAGGATCACTAGTCCATGGACCATGTCATTGTTGTTAAATACCTACGCTTTTGTTCATAGTCACTTGGTGTAGGAATGAATTCAATGAGATAGGGTAGGAGATCCTACATAATGTAATTTTTCACTATCCCTTGTTTCGAGTACAAATGGTTCTCTGAATTTATCTTGACAATAGAATGTCGGAATTTAATACCATAATCCATGATGAAAACTGCCAAAAATGGAAATTTATCTTAGTTCACAATTACAAAATGCTTTTGTATAGGCCTCTCGAAGATCAAGTACATCAAATTGAGACTTTATAAATTGAGTGTATGTATTAGCAATCTCCCAAATTGTTCAATGGTCTCCAAACCTTGTCAATTCTTTATTTTTATTTTAACTCAAACATGTATGGTATAGGCATATCATTGGTTGTGTGGTTTTTTTTTTCCTTAAATGCTTCTACGACCAAAAGAGACAAGTTTTAGATGAAAATGGGGTATTATGGGCCTTTTTGACATAATGGTAGGTTCTTTAGACCTGAAAATGCCCCAAAAACTAGTCGATTGCCTTAAGTTACAAACAAATCCTTGTTTGTGAGCATGCTTCTTGATCCCCAATTTTGGTGGAATGAAAGATAATATTGAATTTCTCAAGCCTTTTAGATGCTTCGAAACCACCAAAAAAAAGCTACTTTGATCATTGAAATGTTGTAGTGACTTGGATAAAAAAAGAAAACTAAGTCTAAACTTTAGAAGTTAGTTTTTTCTTGTCAAATTGTTTTCAATTTTCAAATCATCCAAGGATGCAAGAGGAGTATATTTTGTTATGACAAGATAAAAAAAAAAACTTAGAATCTTTTGAAACCATTGAAACATGGGGACCCCTTCCCCCCCTCCAAAATCCCTATTTTTTCAGGATGCAATACTTAGGGGAAACATCCCCTTGCCGCACCACTTAGGGACACCCTAGGGACTCCAAGGAGTCTCTTGACCATCTTGAGGATGCCTATGAGTCTCCCATGGCCCCCAATTAGAAACTCCAATTCTAAACAAAAATGGTGAAATTATTGTGAAAATGTCATCCGTATTAAAGGTTTGGCAATGCCCCCTAACCTTGATGGGGGCTCTGCCCCAAACCCCCCACAAGGGGCACTACCCATTGACCCCAAACCTCTACCCACCATTCTTATTGTTAATGCAATCGTTTCCATTTTTTTTATGTTGACTAGTTTAAACACTAAGTATGCCAAAGTTTCATTTGCAATTCTTATACTTATTCTTAGTTTGTTCCCAAAGTTCCAAAACTCTGCCACCATTGTTAATGTTCAAATTTCAATGCAATCATTGACATATTTTTAATGTTTATTGTAAAATTTACATAGTGTGGAATTTTTTTATTTACAGTTGTTATACTTATTCTATACACATCCTTTTACAATTAATTTTTTAAGTTGTATATATATTTGCATCCCACCCCGCCCCCTTCGTCATCCCCCTATCATCCCCAAACTTAAGCCCTTGGTATGTTAAGATATGAAATCTCACAATAGTTTCATTTGATATGTTAATCGAGGAAAAACCTACAATATATAGCTTCCAAGATTCCAAATCCACGAGGATCATGAAGAGGTAGAAAACCAAAAAAAGAAATTGCTTATCCAAGTTTCCAAATTTGTGACAAAGAAAAAGTAGAATCTCAATCAAAGAAGGAGAATGTGCAACTCATTATCTTATTCTACCTAAGTAAAAATATTACCTAATTAAGCTTTTTAATAGTGGAATATCACACTTAGGATAAAACATATCCAGGGTAAATAAAATATTACATTGATAGGCTTCTTTGGTTGCTCTAAAAGTGGTGCCTTATGAATTATGTTCTTGGATACTAAAGTTTCCAAATTATGGGCACTCTTGATAGCTTCTTGTAGAGATTGTGATTCGAAGGCTTTAACCAAACCTTTCAATGGTTTCTGTTGATGTGTTTTTTATGCACTATGCAACACAAAATAAAATACTAAGTATTCTATCCTCTCTTGAACAAAATCCTCCCAAGTGCTAAACTACGTGATCAAATGGGATGACTCCAAGATTCCAATAGTCAGGTCTTGACTTTATATTGTAGATAGACTCAATGATTGTGATGTGATATCTGCTGGAATCACAAGGGGGACTTACGTTGCTTGGGTCAAGACCTATCCATTCTCATGTTTCATGATTGATTTACACTCCATGATTTAGGTCATCCTTGAGCAACATCTCGACTTAGCCAAATTTTGTTTTTTGTACCCTAATTCTTTAATTTTGACCCCTTACTAGTATTGCCTTAGGTTTTATTGGAATTGTTGCTTCTCTAGCATGGGCACATTTCTAGGGTTCATTCGCACAAATTGCTCTTGATGAGCAAGCTAGTATCATGACCATGACTTAAACAAAACTTTAACTTAGTCAAATTATCTCCTCCAAACTTCTATGAGTTCATCGCCTTCATTCTTCATCATTTGGATGTCTTTTGTCATTGGAAGGTAATTCTTGACCACCATACCTCAATCTTGACCTATGCTACCCTAAAACCCTAGAACCTAGTCATGTTTACAATTGAGATCTTGGTGACTTGATCACTTAATATAGCTTAATCATGCAGGTCTCATCTAACTCCGACTCCAACACTTAAGCAATTCAACCCTAGCAACCAAGTACTTTGGGAAATATCTTGCAACTTGACAACATGGGTAATGATGGAGGAATGGAAGGTGAGACCTATAGAGGTGAGAGAGAGAGGGAGAGGGTGAGAGGAAGAGATAATAACCTAGAGAGGGTAGAGAAAGAGAAGTAGAGAGGGAGAGAAGAAGAGAGAGATGGAGAAAGAGACCTAGAGAGGGGAGAGAGAAGAGAGATAGTAGAGAGGGATAGAGAAGAGAGATAGAAGAGAGATACCAATGTCAATCTTTTTCTATAAAAATTTTTTTTTTGAAAAATTGACCTATCATCAGAATTCCAACTCCAAAGGGTAAAATTCCGACAGAGGAGTGTCGTCGGATGCACAGCATCCTCGTCGGAACTCTCCTGGAGGCCATCAAATTCCGACAGAGGAGTGTCGTCGGATGCACAGCATCCTCGTCAGAACTCTCCTGGAGGCCGTCGTATGACCTCCAAGAGAGTTCCGACGAGGATGCTATGCATCCAACGACACTCCTCTGTCAGAATTTTACCCTTTGGAGTCGGAATTCTGACGACAGGCCGAGATCGCGACGGTATTCTTTCGAGGTATGAGCATCCATGGTGGTCGTCGGAAAGGTTGGAGGTGATGTCGGAATTGCGATGACCACAAGGATAGTCGGAACTTCCGACACAAAGTTTTCGACGACTTTTTTTGTCGGTAGTGAGACGAAATTGTGTCAGAATTCCGACAATTTGCCGTCAAAATTTTGACCTGAATGTACTAGTGACTATTGAGAATCCTATATCAAGTGCCACTGACACTACAAATCAATCATTTGCAGCTTCAAATCACACACCTCAAAAGACTATGAAAACTACACATGAAAGTGTCAGTGGGAGTGGGACAACATCAGGAACTGTTGTTGGTAATCCTGGTCAAGCATTAGTTAAAACCATAGGAATAAGTGGAACTAGAGCCTATGGTATTCCTATGTCACCTTTCAAACATTCAATTGCTTCAACAAGCCCAGATTTTCAATTTCGTGATTACTATGAAAAATATGAACTCGCAACAAAAGCAAATAAAGAAAAAAAGAAATCATTTCATAGGGTTTCCGTGTTTGAACTTGTAAATGAACAACCTGCAAGGAACGGGGTATTTCCAACATATGACCCACAAAAAGATATGATGGAGTTCATGGTTGTTATGCCCCCGACCCCATCTAAAGATAAAAATCCACCACACAGTCAGATAGATCCCTCTCAATTTCAAGTTAGCACCCTCCAAATGGATTTTTCCAAAGTACATAATGTGGACAAAATTAGTGTATCAAAAAGGACTAACGAAGTGGTCTACACTTCACTGCTAAAGGTGGAGAGAGAAAAAAATAAATTGGAGAAACAAATAGAAAAGTTACAGGTAGACCTGGAAAACGAAAAATCAAGGAGGAAAGCAGCCGATAGCAAGTGTAATGATTTACAGAAAAGGATAAAAAATTTGGGCTCTGCAGAAGAAATTGCAGAGCAGGAGAAGAAGGATGCATAATTGAAGGACCTGACAGAAAAACTGGCTAAAAGCAGTAAAAAAATTGTTGAGGAAAAAGCTTGTTTTCAAAAATTATACAAAAGTTATGAGTCTGCTGCCACCGAAATGAAAAAATTATAGGACCTATTGGATCATGGGAAGGAAAAAGAAAAACATTTGCAAGCGGAAGTAGAGGAAGAAAGAAAAAAATGTGCACAAATGAAATAAGACCTGCACAATGCAAATGATAAAATAAAAACTTTGGAGGATAGATTGAAAGATAATATGAAAAATACAACGAAGTATATACAAGAAAATATTTGGCAGCAAATAATGCAGAGGAGTGAGAAGTTGTGTGAATGGTTTCAATTGACTGAAAGTATGAGACTAATTTTTATAAAAATCAAAGGGCACTATGAGAAGAGCAAACATGTTTATTCAAAAGAGGAAATGGCAAAAAAGTTTCTGAAAGTAGTCTACAGTTCCAGTGACAGCTACTTGGCATCCAAGGGAATTAAGAGCTACATTGATGCCACAGTTAAGACATCATCTATCATTCAAAAATGCCAAAAGCTAAGGGAAACATCAGAAGTTATGGAAAGTTGTGGAAAAAAGATAGCGAAGCTGCAAGAAAAGAAAAATAATTTGATTAGACTTGGTTTGCCTAAGCCTGTTGACACATCAAATAAATTCATTGGAGAAGAAGCTTACAAAAAAAGCATGGAGATAAAAATGAAGTCTGATTTAGACTTGCTTCCAAAGGACACAACTCCCAAAAGCTTTCTGGAATTCATCCAACCATTTACAACTCTAAATTCAGTATTGGATGAAACAGTGATATCAAGTAAATCTTCTAAATATGGAATGTTGATGAAGTTGGAGTTGACTTTCCATAGTTTACAGAATATTGACCTTCCATCTGACGAAGAGTAGAGCACCCTACAAAAACTGGCACAGAATTCTTAAGAATCATAGTATGTATTGCACAATTTTCTTCTTTTATTCTTAATTTCAAGGTTTTATGTTTTTTCTGTTTGCTATTTTGCTAATCCAACCTGTGAATCTATGATGCACTCGCTATTGCTATTTTGCTAATCCAACCTATGAATCTATTTTATGAATAGGAAAAAAACAACACTCGCTAGCTATTTTGCTAATCCAGCCTATGAATCTATGATGCACGCAGTGCAAAACTTCAGCCAGTAAATTTGTATTCTCAAATTCTCCCTTGCTTTAACATTTATGCATTTCTCTATTTCTGATTAGTAGGTTTTAGACACTGATATTATCTATGTTTAATTTGTCATGACATGAATTAATATTTAATTTTGAACTCTGTTTTTTGAACAGGAGACATCAAACATGTAGCATATGTTAAATTGCTAATATGGCTTGTGATGGCCATATAAATCTGTGCTGAGTTTGTAATTTTGATGTTCAGTGTTCACATGTTGCAAACTTGCAATTCGACCTGAAGTTGTTGTTGCTCCCTTGTTTCTATAAAAGGGAATTCAGGGTCATTTGCAATTTTGCAAAGGGTTCTGAAACTTTGTATTCACTTTTGCATGGACATTGGAGAATCACACAGGAGTTGTTGTTGCTCTCTTGTTTCTATAAAAGGGAATTCAGGGTCATTTGCAAAGGGTTCTAAAACTTTGTATTCACTTATGCAATTGGCATGGAGAATCACACAGATTGGTGTATTACTATTGAATGAATTGTATCATATGGCTATATTTTGAAAGAATTAATGAAAATCTAAGTTCTCGACATGTGTATTACTATTGAATGAATTGTATCATATGGTTCTGAAATGTATCACACAGATTTGAGACTCAAACATGTATAAATAAACAATAAACATCTTTGTATCAGTAAACACATTATGGTTTTTTTTTTATTATGCTATTTTAAATCTGGAAACATAAAGTTGAAAAATACAATTACAAATCAATATTAAATTTTAATTGTAAAAAGTAATATGCTTTTTTAATATGAATGATGAGATACAGTAATAAGATTAATAAATACCAATCTCTTACAGTTGCCATTCATCCTCATCAAATTCAGTTCTTTCTTGATTCTCGTCTGTGGTTTCTTCACTCTGAGTCTGAGTTTGCATATCTTCGCCAAATTGCATCTCAATGCTACCAGTAGGTCCAGTACTCCCACTGACACTTTGGTTTGAAGTGTTGCCCAAACCTCTTCTTTCATATTTGGACCTCCAGATTTGCAGTGCCCTATCATAAGGAAAAGTGTGGACATCATACCTAGATGTATAGAGCCTCGAGCAATTTTCCAAATTTTTGTCTAGTTTGTTTCTTATCTTTGATTTTAGGAACCTCAAAGCACTGAAAACTCTCTCATCTTCCACTGAACCCAATATCATGGTAAGACATAAATCAGCAAGCTTCACATATTCTGGCATTGAATCACACAGGGATGCATTCTCAGCTATATATTTCCAAAGTCTTGTTACTGATCCCTCTTCGCGGGGGTTCTCCATTTTGGCATATTGTTCTTTCATAGTGTATGCAAAATAAGATGATTTCTCTTGAAGATGAGTTTCGTTTAATATTCCATTTATAGTTACTCCATTCAATTCTCTGGATATGCAAAATTGTTTTATCAAAGTCAGTAGCTTACTTCGAAAATCAGATGCACTGTTGAGGCTCCAATAATGAGGAAACACAATAGACATGGCTTCGAGTAGGTTGTCAGGAGGGAATCGGCTTCTAATTTGTGAGGAAAGATCATATGCAATTTTCTTCATGGAAGTAGTTACAGTCTCAACAATCTTGTCGAAATCTTCTTTTTTAACTCTTGCTAGTTTCTTCCTGGGTCACTTTCCTGGTTCCTCAGGGTCGACTGTGGCATAGAAGTGCATTGGTATCTCAACTCCCCATACATTGGCACATACCTCCCCGTCTGCACTTATTTGTAAAAAGTTATCAGGATTGTTCAAATCTGTGAGTGTCCGCCACTTAACAAATTTTTCATCAAATAGTGTTGGTTGATTTTGATAGAGATTGTCGAAGGTCATGCATGTCATCTTACGCAGCGTAGCATATTCTACAATATACAGAGCTCTTTTTTGGGCAGCCTTGATAATATTCCTCATTTCCTCTAGCATGGGCAGAAAAGCTGCTAAAGTTAAGAGTGTCTCTAAATTACTTAACCTGCCAAGAAGTTCAGGAAATTTTGGTTGATCTAATTCGTCGTGAGTTGTGTGAAATATTCCAATCAAGGATGGATATTCTGAAAACACTCGATGTGTTGGACCATCCACCATCCAAAGAGATCCATTTGGTATCATTATCCTTGAGAAGCTTGTTCCCATCAGTTAATCCATCAGCAAAGTGTTGAAATTCCATAAATCGCTTGGGACTTCGACAGAAGTGTGAGTAGAGCTCTTTGATTAAAATTTCAATTTTTTTAACCGAAGCAAACTTGCTCACAATTCCAAAAGCTAGATTCATTTTGTGAGCCATGCAGTGAATTGCAGTAATGTACGGTGCAAATGAAGTTTCAATCTTTGTACAAAGATCGTTCCTGTGACCTTGCATTACTAAAGCTCCATCTGCTCCAACACAAACCAATTTTTTGGCTACCGTCATGTCATCCATACCTCCATATTCAATTAAACTTCTCTTTACTAGTTGAAATTTTTTTTCCATTGTCGCACTCTCCATCATTTTAGCAACAGATAGTAGATGAGGTTGGCGGGTATGATTCTCTACAGTATAAACATGCATGCATACCCATGAAGTATTGTCTACTGCCATAACTTCATCTAAAGAAAATGCAATGAAGTTTGACTCTCTTATTTTTTCCTTTACATCTTCTTTTTCAACCTCAGCAAGACAACCTACCCATTCCCATCCACTGTTTACTGACCAGTGTCTATTAGGATAGTTAGGAACTTTCAAAAAGTGCAATAAACCACTAATTGATGGAAAATCTGTCATAGCACACCCTCTGCTCAAAATATGAAAAACAACGCTTAACTGGACAGGTTTTCCCAGATGTTCTATTTGCATTGCTTTTCTAAAAAAAGCTTCAATAGAACCTTTAACTTCAGCCTGCTTCATTTGTAATTTCTCATGAAAATAATACTCTTCGACATTCCTCACATGCTTACATTCCTCCTTTGTTTTCCATCTTATCACTGATTTTTCAACCTCGTCTATCATTTGTTTTTTATTAACTTTACCCATATGCTTTTCTATGGTGTCAAATTTTAGCTGCAACTTGATTTCCTTGTTATGTTACCAAGTGCAAATCTTACACCTGCATTCTATTGGAGGCTCACCTTCAATTGGATTCTCCACTGGTTTAATGAATGGATACTTTGATGCCCAATTAATTTGAAAATTCATCACTGACATATCCCACTCCCGATCCTTTTTTGATTGTGGTTCACCCTTTTTTGATATGGCTTTTCTTTTCCCCTTCCATGCATTGTCATCAATGGCATTATCACCCAAGTCGATTATATCATTCCGACTAACTTGGGTATCTACCAGATAATCTTCTTCAAGATCATCCTGATATGAGATATCAGGTTCGCCGCCATCTTCAACATGCGGTGCAGGTGGCAAATTTTGTACTTGTACTTGTGATGATGTAACTTCCTGATTTTCACCACAATCTTTTCCAATGCCAAAGTACGAATACAACGTTCTACTTTTTGTTGACCTCTCTTGGCCTTCCCCACATTCAGGTTTCCTACCCCTCTTCTTGTTCGACATCTCCAACGAAATAAAGGCTGCCAAAAAAATATCAATTTGTTGAAGAACCAATAATAGACTATAATGTATAATATACCACTTCAAAAATATGATCGTTCACCTTTAGGCTTTAGGTCACTAGCAGTCGCCAATGCAGTCAACAACAATGATTTTCCTTGGTCTAAAACTTTGCTATTGATCAGAATTCAGAGCCTAGAACCCACCATATTGTGTTGAGATAGATTTGATCTTTGCATGTATTTAAATTTTATACCAATCCTTATATGGCGAATTCCGTGGGAATTTTATATGGTATAAAAATATTTGGCGAGTCCCATGTAACTATAGCATGACTTATGTATTTTTTGAGGCGATTATAGGTCGTCCAAATACGACTTATGTAATTTTTGAGGTGATTATAGGTCGTCCAAATAATAGGCGAATACAATATAGTTGGCGAAAGTTGGGGTGAATGGAGATACGCGTCAACAAGATGTCGAGCGAATTGGGTCCCCCCTGGCTAACAAATCTTCACATGCCTATAGGTGAATTAAGGTCATCTATTAAGGCAACCTCGGAGAGTGTAGGCGAAACAATTAAATTTACCGTGTGTCCACCATATATTGTATTGGTGAAATCATCGCATAGAAATATTTAATTGCATAAAACATATGGTAACCAGGTCGTGACTTTGACAGAAATTGATAATGTTCTGGCAACATGCCCCCCCCTAGTCGGTACAAAATATTCGCCATTTCCGACATGGCCAACGTGAAAATTTCACCATTGGCGAATATTCGCCACTAAAGTAATCTCTGAATTTAAGTTTATGATTGAAATTATTTCTAGTCTTATATCCTTCTCCTTGATTTTGAACCATTGATTTCAAAAATTAAGTGGTTCACTTCATATAGAAATGTCTTCATAATGAATAATTTTCCCTAACTCGAACCCTAAACCTACTTAAATACTATGAGCCCTAACTCAAACCCTAAACCAAATTGAAACTTAATCCTAATATTAAACCACATTGAACAATAATTGTCAACCTAATTAAACTATAACCTTAAACTTAATTAAATATTAAACCAAATTACACTAATACTATGCAATATTGAAGTAAAACACTAAACCAAATTGAACCCTAAGCCTTAACTTAATTGAACAATAAAGAAAATTGAACCCTAACCCTAACACTAAACCAAATTAAACCCTAACCCTAGGTCTAACTAAACATTAAGCCAAATTGAAACTTAAGACTAAGCCTGATTAAAAATAAAACAAAATTGAAGCCTAATACCATGTTTACCAAACTAGATTGGACCCAAACGTGAAAGTTAATTGAATAGCAAATCAATTTGAGCAATAATGTTAGACAAAATTAAAGCCTGACACTAACACTAAAGAAGATTGAACCATGATAATAAACCTAATTGAACCCTAACCCTAACGCTAAACTAAATTGAAACCCAACCATACACCTAATTGAACAATAAACCAAGTTGAACCCTAACTCTAACAGTAAATGACATTGAACCCTAACACTAACCCTAATTGAATGTTAACCCTAACACTAATCCTAACTCTAAAACTAATTGATAAATAAACCAAGTTGAGACCTAACCCTAACACTAAACAAAATTGAACCCCAACCCTAACACTAAATTATTGAAAAATAGATTGAACCATGATTGTAAATCTAATTGAATCTTAACTCTAACACTAAACAAAATTTAACCCTAACAATAAAAAAAATTGAAAAGTAACCTAAAAAATAATTGAAAAATAAACCAAGTTTAACCCTAGCACTAAAAAAATAAAACCCCAGCCCTAAAGCTAAACTTAATTGAACCCTATCGCTAGACCTAATTGAAAAAGCATGTTTGGGAAAACTAACAACAAGTGGTTGATTGTGTGATATAAATTTGATTTTAAATAATTTTCTCTCCAGTTATAAAATTATTATCATTATTATTTATTTAATTTCTTATTGTGTTGCAGCTCTAGATGCTACTAGCATATATATATATATATATATATATATATATATATAAAGCAAGCCGAGATATTGAGGCTTTAATTTTTCTATTATTCCAATAACTTAACTTTATTATACTAAAAAATTAAAGCCTTGATATCTCTCGGCTTACTTTATATATAATTAGGCCGAAGGCATTCCTTATATGGAATGAACAAGGTGATCTTTAAAATCTATGGTTGAAAGTTAGCCAAAACAAATGCAAGACCATTGGAAATTTTTTTTTGCCATTGATTGTTCTTTTCCCTTTTTCGTCGTCTGCGTACGGTGTTGCTACGCGAAAGGACTGCCTTCCTTTCATGCAAACTAATGCAGTTCTTTCGCACACCTCCCTTACATTTTGCATCAATGGTTGTGCAGATACGATTAACTTCTATTGGTTGATTCACGATGACTTTTGTATGTTGTCACACCACTCAACTCATAGTACCGCAATAGGAAAACAAAGTTTTATATTACCGTAAAAGCAAAGTAAAAAGTTTCATTTGTATTCGTACCATCGGGTTTTCATTGTTGATATTTTTCTCCTTGTGGAGGTACGACGAGGCATTGATGGCAATGAAGAAGCTCCCCTCCAATGACCCTCGGAGTTTTGTCCAGCAAGGCAGAGTGCACTGCGCATATTGCAATGGAGCCAAGTCATGGATCTTTGCGCCTTTCCATCGCTGGTATTTCTACGAGGATACCTTTTCACTACCATTCCGGACAAGGATCCATGTCACCAACATCACACACTTATCAATCTTAAGAACACAAAAAGCTACGAGTCAGGGGTTGCGGAGGCCAAGTATGGGGTCTTGTGTGAAAAGGACTGAGCTCTTCCACGGTGTGAAAAAGACTGAGCCTCACACCTGCCCCAACTTACATTATAAGTTGAAAATCTTTTACATGTTTTATATATTTTAATGATTATTATTTATTTTTAAAAAAATCAGTTTAATTTTTTTAATAATTACTATACTATCATATATCAATTTAATTTAATTTTAAAGTAGTAATAATAAATATAATATATAAAAATAATTTATATATTTAAATATTTTTACACTTATTTATTTATGTTAATGATTATTATATATATATATATATATAATTCAAAAAAATTAATAATATTATTATTTATTTTTTAATATCTCTTTCAACAAAGTTTTTACTTTATTATTATTTTTGGTGAATTTTTTTTTACTTAAATTCAATCATTGTTATGCATAAGAGATGTAAAAGAATTCATATAATGTTTATAATTGCACTATCTTTTATATATCAATATTCAAGGACATATAATCAAATGATATCTTCAAGGTCAAAAGATTGTATGTGAAACTAAAGAAAAGCAAGTATGGATATATGGAAAATAATGGCATATTGTAATTTAAGACTCTCAAAGGCGAGAAACAAGTACAAATAAGAGAAGTGAGGGAAAAAAAAATACAATAGATCAATTTCAATGAAGTCGAACCAATAAATATTTTGGAACGTCATACATATTCAATGAAAAATGATGCCCCCTATGCAATAAGGGGATAAGGGGATAAGGACTCAAGCATATTGCATATGTGAAAAAAAAGAAATTGAGATAATATATGTCAACTACAAATAATTCAATATTTTGTTCAAACCATTACATTGGTCAAAAGATTTAAGACTAAAGAAAAACAATTATGGATATATGGAAAATAATGGCATAGTGTAATTTATGACTCCCAAATGTGAGAAATGAGTACAAATAGGACAAGTGAGAAATAATAGATCAATTTCAATGAAGCCAAACCAATGAAAAATGACACCCCTTATTCAATGAAAAATGACACATACATATTCAATGAAATAACACCCCCTATGTAATCTCTACAAAATCACTCACATGAAAGATTTGAGACTAAATAAAAGAAAGTATAGATATAAGGAAAGGAAAGGCATAGTGTAATTTAAGACTCCCAAAGGTGAGAAATGATTACAAACAAGAGAAGTGAGAAAAAAGATACAATATATCAATTTCAACGAAGTCAAACCAATGAAAAATGACACCCCTATTCATACAAAAATGATACCCCCTATACAATCTCTACAAAATATCTCACATGTTTTTTGTCTCAAAAAGTATAAGGGGACAAGGACACTAAAGGATAATGCATATGTGACAAGAAAAGAAAATGAGATAACACATGTAGACTACAAATAATTCAATATTTTGTTAGAACCATTACCATTGGTTGAAATATTTACCAAAGGTATATCCATTGGAATTGGTGTCAACCTATGTCAACATCTTTATTGATGAGTCAATTAAAAATTGTCCCACACATATACCTCCCCCTCTCCCTCTATATATATCTATAACTATTATTTTCATTCTCTCTCTATATTTATCTATCCCTCTACCTCTATATCTCTCTCTAATTATCTCCCTCTTCCTCACTTGCTCTATCTATACGTGACAATAATAGAAAAGAAAATGACGTTATACATGTCGACTACAAATAATTCACTATTTTGTTAAAACTATTACCATTTGTCCAAATATTTATCAAAGGTATAGCCACCATACTAGGTCTCAACCTATGTCAACATCTTCATTGATGAGTTAGTTATAAATTAGCCCACACATATCCTTTCCCCTCTCCCTCTATATCTCTATATCTTTTCTTTCAATCTCTCTCCATCTACCTATCTCTTTATCTCTCTTCCCTCTACCTCTATATCTCTCTCTATTTATCTCCCTCTTCCTTGCTAATGTTATCTTCATCTCTACCTCTATTTTCCTCTCTCCCCTATCTCAAAAGATGTCCCACTCTCTTTACCCATCCATATATGTCCCTCTCTCCCTCTCCCTCTACTTCTTCCTAGACATCCAAATTTTGTACCTCTCTGCCTCTCTATCTCCCTCTATATATTTCTCTTCATTTTTTATATATCCCTCTCCTCTCTCTCTTAATTTCCCCCTCTCCTTTTCCATCACCATTTCCATCTCCATCTTTCTTTTTCTCTCCCCTCCATCTCTAGACTTGTTTTACTCTCTTTATCTATACCATTTATTTCAAATATAATACGAGTCTATATGAATGAATGCACACTTGATTAAACTCTATAACTTATTCCTTGGTAGTATTATTGAATAAATAACATTATTTCTTTTTATTGTTTTGGTCAATAATCTTGTTTTCGGCGTACCCATTGCACACCAAGGTGCAATTGCTAGTAAAATATATATATATATATATATATATATATATATATATGATAGTATAGAAATGCTTTCATAATGAACAATTTTTCCATTTATTTTTTGTAGAATGAAAGATTGTAATTTACACATAAATATACTTTTTAAGAATTAAAATCGAAAAGTATTGAAAGCTTGAGCAAACATGAGGTAATTTATCACAATAGAATTGATAGAGCCAACAGATCACAAGTTTTAAATGTCTCGATCTCTATTTGTGGTCAAACGGCTGTGGTGGGTTGCCATTGCAAAAAAAATTAAGCCTTTTTTAAGGACTTTATCATTGTTGGACAGCAAGTAAACATAATCCGTTGTAGTCTAGTTGGTTAGGACTCTCGGCTCTCACCCGAGAGACTCGGGTTCGAGTTCCGGCAACGGAACTTTTACTTTTGACTGTTATGTTTTATGAGTCCGGCTCTCACGCGAGAGACCCGGGTTTGACTCCCGGGAACAGAACTTTTACAATTGACTTTGTTTTGGTTTTTGGTAACTCGCTTTGGTTCCGCCTTTGGAAAACACCGGTTTTATAAAACGGAAATTTGAATTTGACTATTTTTCGTTTTCTGCTAGTATGATCAGAAACTGTAACTTGCTTTGGTTCGGCCAAAAATAACCTTGTGTTTATAAAAAGATGCGTCTGCCGGGAGTCGAACCCGGGTCTATTGCTTGGAAGGCAATTATCCTAACCGTTGGACTACAAACGCTACCATTGAGATTTGATTTTGACATAAAGATTAAAAAAATTAAATAATGAGAGCCACGTCCTGCCCTGATTTTCCCCCATCGTCAGAGTAATGGAGATTTCAGTGCGATTGATTTTGCAATTTTCAAGACAATAAGCACGTTGATTTGTCCGCTGAAAATATCACACCTTTACTCCATTTTAAACAGCTGGTACTGCTACGCTGCCCAATTAAGTAAATGGTGCTGGTGTTTTGTTATTTACATGATTTAGGGGCGGTGTCATTGATCCCACATGCGGAAGAAGGAGGAAATAAGGGAGAAGAGGGAGTATAAGAAAGAGGAGAGGGGCATAGAGAAAGCATACTTACCTGGGCGGGGTCAATCGGTGATCAATAAGGCCGATGGCCTAGAGAGAGCACCTTCATTGCACTAGGAAGGGGGCTCTGTCTAGCATCTCCCATTGTGGAGAGTGCACGTCATAATTTGAGACAGAGGGGGCTCGCGTTCGCGCGGCCCCCAACCAAAACTAAGGTAATGAAATTATCAGTGTGTTTGATAGCTTTTTGTTCGTATATTGTTAGAATGTGTGTACCCAACCAAAACTAAGTTAATGAAATTATCAGTGTGTTTAATAGCTTTTTGTTCGTATATTGTTAGGATGTGTGTAGAAACTGAAACATGTTAATAGTAATTCTCAGTTGCAATCTATAGTTTAAAGTGTGTAAAACAAATATTTGTCTCACTTCAAATTCCATGGGATTCTGCATGTTTAAGTCATATCCGTTATATTCTTCTTCAGTCAAGTTGACAGGAATGGTCTTGTATTTTGATTTATGTCTGGTAAAGTGACTCATTTATTGACTACTCGGTTTCTTGATTGATCGAAAGTCTCGCAATGGAAGAAGTATGAAATACTCTCCAAAAAGGATGAGGTGTGGCAATGAAAAAGATGCATAAAATGCCCTCAAAGGATGAGGTTTCTTCATTATGGAAAAAGAAGTATGAAACGTTCTCAAAGGATGAGTTTTCTTGATTGCTAATGTGTGTGGCAATTGAAGAAGAAATATGAAATGCCTTCAAAGGATGAGGAGGATGAGGTTTCTTGATTGCTAATGAGTGGCAATGGAAGAAGAAGTATGAATTGCCCTCAAAGGAAGAAGTATGAATTGCCCTCAAAGGAAGAAGTATGAATTGCCCTCAAAGGATGAGGTTCCTTGATTGCGAATGAGTATGAAATGCTCTCAAAGAATTAGGTGTGACAATGGTAGAAGAAGTATGAATTAGAGTGGCAATGAGAGAAAGAAGTACGAAATGTGTAAGGATTGAACGGAATGGAAAAGATTGTGTGCTTATTTCATTGGCTTTGTCAATTGAATTCTCCTCCAAGATTGTAAATGTGGTCTAAGTGGATGTTTGTTTTTTCCATTAGCAATCCTCTTAAGGCAATATTTAACTTAGGCACATTTTATATCAAATCAAACAATAAAGTGTTCCATATAAAATCATGTGGAAATTGACAATTTACTCACTTACTAATTTTAACCACAGAATAGAGAATTGAGTTAATGTGTTGTATGTAAGAAGCTAAATCGAAAAAATTGGCAAAGTTGAGTATACTTAGGACTGTAGTAGTAATGATATACAAGAGACCTGGCAAGATGAAAATATACAAATGTGTTATTCTTTTGGATAGATTTATAATTAACTTAAATATTTTCACCTAAAATGTCCTTGTTAGTTAAAAATGGTGAAAACATCATTTCTAGTAAAAAATATGTTCTAGTTGAATTTGATCCAACCAAAACTTTTTAAATCAAAAGTATCTAAAATACATATATGACATCACTTTCACTCACACACACGCTCACAACATCTATCCTTGATTATTATCTTTGCCTTCAAGAGGGGCACTTACATTTTCATTTTTCTCTTGGTTGGCGTGTAGGAGAAAAAAATCATTTTTTTCTAATGTTATCTTTATCTTTGCTTCTCTCATAGATGAAAAATAGCAATTTTTTTGGGCTTGTGGTTGGACATTGGCTAGTTTTATCAATTGGAGATACTAATTTTCATTTTTGGGAAATCTCTAAAAAATGTCATCCAATAGAAGAGAGGGAAAGGAGAAAATTGAGAAGTTCTTCTAAGATTATGTGTTGCTTGTTGTGAGTAGATTTGTCCTATATAAGATTCATTGTAGAATGTAGTCTACAACTTGGTAGGCATTAACCATGATCTAGACCATTAGATCATTTATTGAGTAAAGTCAAATTTTAATGAAATACATACTTCTCTCTAAGCTATTTGTACATGTCGAAATTTTAGTTCAACCCAAAGTGTAGTTAGCTTATTATGGCAATTAGCTCCTCCATTCATTTTGCAAAGCTAGACATCTTCAACGCTCAATAATGGTGGAGTTGCTTCAAATACATATATAATGCATCAATTAGTATGATGGCTCAAAGAATATTGGGTGCAGGTAAATATACATGTGAACCCTCACCTACGCCATGAAATTTTATTCTTTCTAAACATAATCATCATTTTGTGCCTATGTTACAAATGGTCCTTTCAAACTAGTTTTGTCATTCAATTTAACATGTGAGTTGTCATGTATACTAATTTTGTCATATGTTTCTTAACAAACTAATTCAAATCTACCAATAGCTTAAATCCATGTCACACCTTGTTCCTAGGCCCCTATTTTATAACCTAAAAATACATAGCAAAATGCTACTGGAAACTTAAGAATCTATAATAGAGCCTTATGATAGAGTGGAGCATGTACATAGTAATGTCCTAGACTAGGGATACGTCTTTAAGTGAGTAATATATATTGCAGTTGCACATTTATTATCTTTGTTATTGTTTTTTAATTTTTTGTTTTCCAAAATCTTCTATTTATAGGCTTTAACATTGATCTCTATTGTCCTTAGTGCTCACCTAATAACTAAGGATTATTAAAATGAAATAAAGCTCTATATATAGTTAATACACGTTCACAATCAATATATTTGCTTCAATGCTATGTCCATTATATTATAGAAATATGGGAAAGTTTGAATAATTCTCAAGCTTGGATCTAGTTAAAACTTGAGAGGTTGTGTCATTCTCATTTTGTTTTTAAAGAGGTGCAAAAGGGTACTTATCAATGCCATATACTTGTATATCAAAGCCTTGTTGTGTTTTTGTTTAGTTGTTGTAGTCTATGCTATACTGAAACTCAATTGTCCATGGAACTGTAATTCTAATGAGTTGTAGCCTAATCTTTCAAGTACTCAGAGACATGGTTCATTTATTTGTGATAAATAGATTTCTGCCCACTCTATCTTTCTCTGGGACTCAAACTAATGTGATTTCTTTCCCTTTCCAGAATAGCTGGATATTTCTTGTAGAAAAATTGGACATGTCCTTTTTCATGTTATTTGAAATAATTACATCTCCTAAAACTTCTTTTATTGTCTATAGAAATTGTTATATGGTGGATAACGTTAGTTATGATCTAGTTCTATAAAATACACCTAAAAGTATCCATTTGTTGACACTACATAGCATAGGCAAGTATTGAAGCATCTTTTTACCTTTTTAACCTATCATCTATGTGCTTTGGTCCATTCACTCTCATTCAATTGTTCTTAATTGTTTTGTATATTCAAAATTTGTTTTTGGCAATGATCTACTATGCTTCCTTGTTTGTTCAAAACACACCCCAATACCCAAAGAGTAGGCCATAACATGCACAGTAGGTAAAGTAATCAATTTTTTCTAGTAATTCAATGATTTTTAGGTTTGATGTAGATTTCCATGGTTTTTTTAGTAAAAACCTTGGATATAATTTTTAAAAAGGGAAATTGGGATAGAGTAGTTGTAGAGTTGAAATAAAAGAGATATTCATGCCCTGGGGTTTTAGTTATTTAAAGACAAAAAGATTCAATGCAAACAAGGTGGTCAAAACACACAAAATACACTAGAAAAGTAAAACTTGGACAAACTTTTTGAGCTGGCTACGTTTGATAGAAATTGAAAAAACATATGAAACTAAAATGTTTAGAATGTTAAAACATAGTTTTTGGAAAAGTTTGATGGTTACATAAGCAATCCTCTAAGAAACGAGTGAGCTTCATGGGAGATGTTCTAACAAGCGGACATGTGGCAATAGTGTCGAGATGCTCTGTAATTTTTAGGGAAGCTCCTTAATAGTATGCATGACTTTTAATATACGTGTTACATGTATCTTCTCAAAAATATCTATAAAACAAAAAATCTTTAAAAAAAAGGTTAGAATAGAGCTTGCCTTAATCAGTCCCCTTGTTGGTTATTCCAACCAAAACACCAACATCAATCACTTTGTAAAGGATGCATGTACATTTAAGAATTGATCACAAATAATGACTATATATATATATATAAATATCAAAAGTGTAAACAAGAAAAACCTAGCATGCAAATACTAAGAACAAAGCTAAGAGATTGACATAAATATAGGTATAAGGACTTGTGAGAGTATGTAAAATTTGATAAGAAAAAAGAAGCTTTAATGATAAGCGAGATGGATAGTGGACTACACGAGTATGAGGGAAAAAATAGAGAAGACACAAAAGAGATAAATTAGAGCTTAAGAGCATAGCATGACTCCAAGAGGCTCCAAGGTTCAAGTTCCCCTTGGAAGACTCTAATAGCTCCAATATTTCTAAATTGCTAGGAAAAATACAAGATTGTGGGCGTTGAAATGGGGGTGAAAAATCTCCATCTATTAGTTCTAATCTCTGAGGCGACGTTGTGATCTAAAGCTTTTGTAACATGTTTCAGGCAAATGTGAATTTTGTGTGGGTTAGTCTGCAGCCTTTTTTGTTTGTTCTAAATTTTAATGCAGCAGAGTTACGCTCATCCCATCTTGCCCTTCGAATTTGTAATACCTTATCATTCCTATCGTATTCTGCTGAATAAATCTGCGAATTGCAAGAGGGTGTGCAATGGACGGGACCATGCAATACATAGAGACAGTGCCGGTACTGCTATGCTGCCCAATAGAGTAAATGGTGCTGGTATTTTGTTTACATGATTTAGAAGCGGTGTTATTGATCCCACATGTGCGAGGAGAAGGAAAGAAGGGAGAAGAGGGAGTATAAGAGAGGGGAGAGGGCTGTAAAGAAAGCATACTTACCTGGGCGGGGTCAATCGGTGATCAGGAAGGCCGATGGCCTAGGGAGAGCACCTTCATTGCACTTGGAAGGGGGCTCTGCCTAGCATCTCCCATTGTGGAGAGTGCACGTCATAATTTGTGACAGAGGGGGCTCGCGTTCGCGCGGCCCTCACACAAAAATAATCTAAAGTTAATAAAAATGCGGGTGTAAAAAATCATGTTTGCTGTAATAGTTAAATTCGATGTAGGGTTTTGGATGTCAAGTCGCATCAGTTATATTGACAGAGGGGGCTCGCGTTCGGGCGGCCCTCACACAAATAATCTGAAGTTAATGAAAATGCGAGTGTAAAAAGTCATGTTTGTTGTAATAGTTAAATTCGATGTAGGGTTCTGGATGTCAAGTCGTATCTGTTATATTCTTCCTCTGTCAAGTTGCCAGCAATAGCCTTGTATCTTGATTGACCATTTGGTAAGGTGATCATTGATTTATTACTCAGATAACATGACCAAGATTGCAATATTTCATTTGAAAAGGATGAGACTTTTTGATTGCCTGATGAGTTTGGCAATGGAAGTGGTAGTTGAAATGCATTCAAAGGATCAGGTGTGACAATGGAAGAAGTATGAAAATGCCTTCAAAGGATGCGGGGTGGCAATGGAAGAAGTATAAAATGCCTTGACAGGATCAGGTGTGGCAATGGAAGAAGTATGAAATGCTAATGGTTTCTTGATTGCTAATGATTGTGGCAATGGGAAAAAGAAGTTGCTAATGATTGTGGCAATGGGAAAAAGAAGTATAAAATGTTCAAGGATTGAAGGCTTAAAGGAAATGGAAAAGTTTTTGTGCTTTTTTCATTGGCTTTGTCAATTGACTTTTTGAAGATTGTAAATGTGGTCTAAGTGAATATGGTATACCAATGACGGTTCGATGAGATAGGACAATGGAAATGGATGTGCCTAATGTCTTTTGGATCATTGGTGGAGACTTTAATATGGTAGATGGTAATGAAGACAATGTACGCGGATTGGATATGGGGCGGATTAGATATGGGGTAGAAGGGTAATGAGAAGTTATTTTGGTATAAGATGAAAAACCAATTTAACTTATTTGATATTCGAAGGGTCTTAAAAAGGACATAAGGGGATGTATATACATGGTGCAATTTTCGAAGGGTCCAAAAAGAATCTATTGTAGCCTGATAGATTTCATGTTAGTAGAGATCTCTTTACATTTGATCTAGTGGATGAAGAGTGTAGAGCAGAAGTCCTATTGAGTTCCCTCTCTAATCAACATCCTATTGTGGTGAAAATCTTGAATAGTAAGGACAAACCAGTGGGAGTTAAGAAGATAATCTTTTCATGCTAAATACTTTTTTACTGAATGTGGAAGATTTCAATGATGTTATATTTACACTTAGAGAATTTAATAAAACCCCTTTAAAAGTTTTCTCTACTATTGAGAGGTGGAATAAGAATTTTAGTACTTAAATTGCTATTTTTCAAACTATTGGAAATAAGAGGGCTCTAGGTGGGAGGAAAAAAGAGATATATTTGAAAAATAGATTATGCTCACTTGAAAAATCCCTTCAAGATAAACATAATAATGAGTTGTTAAATGATGACATGGCTTCTAGCAAACATAGCCTTACAATATTGTAGACCAAGAAAGCTCAATGCTTAAGAACTAGATCCAGAATGAACTTGATCAATTGTGGTGATATGTTCTAATTTTTTCTTTAATATATTAAACAAATGAATGTTAAGGAGAAAATTGATGGAATTTGGAACAATGGTAAGCTGTTAAAAGGTTCAAGGGACATTGCGAAGCAATTTTTCCTATTATATTATGTCATTGGCAGTTCGTAGTTAAAATCTATAGGGTTTAAGTGTGCAAAACATCATATTTCTCATAGTTAAATTCTATATGGGTTTTGCATGTCAAGTCATATCAGTTATATACTTCCTCTGTCAAGTTGCCAACAATGGCCTTGTATTTTGATTGAGACTCTGGTAAGGTGATAATTGATTGACTCCTTTGACAACGTGATCAAGATTGCAATTTCCACTTGAAAAGGATGAGACTTTTTATTGCCTAATGAGTTTGGCAATTGAAGTAGGAGTATTAAATGCTTTCAAAGGATCATGTGCGACAATGGAAGAAGTATGGAAATGCCTTCAAAGGATGAGGGGTGGCAATGGAAGAAGTATAAAATGTGCTGAAAGGATCAGGTATGGAAATGGAAGAAGTATGAAATGCCAATGGTTTCTTGATTGTTAATGAGTATGGCAATGGGAAAAACAAGTATAAAATGTCTAAGGATTGAAGGCTTGAAGGAAATGGAAAAGTTTTTGTGCTTTTTTCATTGGCTTTGCCAATTGACTTCTTCAAGATTGTAAATGTGGTCTAAGTGGATATAGTATACCAATGACGGTTTCGATGAGATAGAACAATGGAAAGGGATGTGCACTCTACCTAATGTCCTTTGGATCATTTGTGGAAACTTTAATATGGTAGAAGGTAATGAAGACAAAGTATGTGGATTAGATATGGGGTGGGAGGGTAATGAGAAGTTATTTTGGTATAAGATGAAAAACCAATTTAACTTATTTGATCCTTTGGAGGGTCTTAAAAAGGACAGTAAGGGGATGTATATACATGGTGCAATTTTCAAAGGGTCCAAAAAAGAATTTATTGTATCTTTGATAGATTTCATGTTAATAGAGATCTCTTTATATCTGATCTAGTGGATGAAGAGTGTAGAGGAAAAGTCTATCAAGTTTCCTCTCTAATCACCATCCATCTTATTGTGGTGAAAATCTTGAACAGTAAGGACAAACCAGTGGGGGTTAAGAAGAATACTCTTTTCATGTTAAATACTTCTTTGCTAAATGTGGAAGATTTCAATGATGCTATATTTACACTTAGAGAATTTAATAAAACCTTCTTAAAAGTTTTCTCTATTGAGAGGTGGAATACGAATGTTATTAGTTAAACTACTATTTTTCAAACTATTGGAAATAAGAGGGTTCTCGATGGAAGAAAAAAAGAGTTATATTTGTAAAATAGATTATGTTCACTTGAAAATTCCCTTCAAGATAAACCTAATAATAAATTGTTAAATGATTACATGAATTCTACCAAACATAGTCTTAGGATGTTATAGACCAAGAAAGCTCAAGGCTTAAGAACTAGATCCAGAATGAACTTGATCAATTGTGGTGACAGGTTCTAATTTTTTCTTTAATATATTGAACAAAAGAATGTTAAGGAGAAAATTGATGGAATTTGGAACAATGGTAAGTTGTTAAAAGGTTCAAAGGACATTGTGAAGCAATTTTTCCTATTATATAAGGGCCTCTTCTCCTCTAAAGGGAACTGCCATGAGTGTGTAGAAGCTAGAAATTGTTATAGAATGGTCATTCCAAGGAAACTCACAAGAGAAGATGTTGAAAATCTTAATAAGAGAATTTCCAAAGAGGAAATTTGTTTAAGCTATTTTGACCTTAAAAAATGAGAAATCTCCTGGTGTAGATGGTTTTTCTACAAAATTCTACAAGAACTATGAGTGGATCATTGAGGTCTTCTACAACTTTACAACAAGGCTATTGAAAATGGATCACTTCATAGCAACATCAACAAGGGTATCATAATTTTTTTGCTAAAAGAAGGTGATAAATCCTTAATTAAAAATTGGAGTTTACCTATCACACTTCTCAATGTTTCATATAAAATTCTATCAAAGGTATTGGTTTTGAGGTTGATTGATATCCTTCTCGCATACATTAATAATACCCAAACTAGATTCATTAAGGGAATATACATACTTGAAAACTTAATTACCATTTGGAAAGCAATGGAATGGGCTACAAACTCTAATCAATTAATGGGCATGTTTTTGTTAGACTTTGAGAAAGCCTATGATAGAGTGTAGTGGTTCTTTGTACTCATGATCCTTCATGCTTTTGGATTTCTTCCTATGTTTTGTCAGATGGTCAAAACTCTCTTCGAGGATGTAGTAGCCAAAATTGATGTAAATGGTATTCTCTTTGAACCTTTCACCATCCAAAGGTCCATTAGGAAAGGTGTCTTCTAGCCCCTACTCTTTTTTTAATAGCTTCTAATGCCATACATTATTTTCTTAGAAGCCTAGTTTAGGACCTAGGGTTCAAGGTACTGATTTGCCAAATCATGATAGTATGCTCCATGTACAATTTGCAGACGACATTGCAATGTTTATAAGTTTGAATGAAGAAAAAATTGATAACCTATTAGGGTAATTGGAATTTTTTTGTAAAGTTTTAGGTGCTAAACTTTCTAGGGCTAAATCAATGGTTTTGGATGGAAGGATAAACCATTTGACTGGTTTAGGAAATTGGATTTGTAGTGGGCTGGCCCAAATAAGCAAGTAAGGTATTTGGGCATCCCATTTGTTGTTAATCCATGCCTCAAGAGAACGTGGAACTAGATTAAAGATAAGATAGGTACAAAAGTTGTAAAATAGAATAAACACTATTTTTCTTTAGCTAGGAGGTTGCAAGTTTGTCAAAAGATTTTATCTTCTTATAACCTATACTACTCTTTAGTATGATTATTTTGTAGCTATCATATCAATGAAATCTAAAAGAAAATTAGATCATTCCTCTAGTCATATGGTAAAGGTAAGAAGAAAAGGCATTCAATAAAATGGGATTGGTGTTGTTTAACTAAAATGCAAGGTGGTCTTGGTCTTAGAGACCTAAGATTGCATGGTATTTCTTTAGCAATTAAATGGATTCTAAAAGCCTTTGAGAGCAATGAAACCTGGAAATCTCTTCTAAGGAATAGTATTCAATTGGTCCATCCTAAACATGCTAAAGGTTGGAAAGACTTGAACATCTATGATTTCTTATTTGGTAAATACTTTGTGGTCCCCTTTGGTTCAAGTGTGTTGAAGAGTATATAGAAAGCTTGGGATTTGGTTAGAGATAAAGCTGTTGGTTGTAAATTCTACAACAATGATGGTAACAAGATCTTTAATTCTAGATCCATTTGGTGGAATCTATATCATAATGATGGTTTGACTTGAGCATTGAATATGGCTTGCCTTAGTCCCACTAGAGAACATGCTCAATGGTCAAGGAAGCTTGTAAGATGATACCTTTTCCTGTTAAGATTGCTTCTCATGCAAACAAGCTCAATTCTACTAAATGGTGTGATTACACAATGTTGAATAAAGTTGCCTCTAAAGTAATTTTAGTGCTCATTGGCTAAGAATTATGTTGTGACCAGTTACCTCAATGATTGGTGGAATTTGAACCTCATCCCTACCCAATGGTCTAAATCCCTTAATCATCTATGGTCTAGTGTGTTGGAACAAAAGAAGTCATTCTTTAAATGGTTGTTGTTATTAAAAAAGTTCCCAATGCCTTCCTCCAATGCTAATATTTGTCCAATGTGTAGAGTACCTAAATCTATTGAGCACATTTTTTTAATTATGTTTTTGCTAGGGAAGTTTGGTCCATTTTCGTATATGGGTTATAGTCTCGGGGTTTTGACAAGACTCATTGTATGTTTGAAACTTTATTTGCTTGCATTAAAGGTCATGGGAAATTCTATAATATATTATGGCTTGTTTTGTTACATGAAATTCTTTGTCTTTTGTGGAAGTATAGGAATAAAGAATGGTTTCAAGGCCGAAAGAGGAAGGTTACTGAGTCTTCTAGAAGACTCATATTTAATGTGGTTACATTGTAGGTTACTATTACCCTTGAAATATCCAAGGAGAATTTCCAAGAGCTCAGAGACATTGGTCACAGTGTTGCTAATAGATCAAAAATAAAATATGCTAGCTATTTGCCAAAGTCAAGGAAGGGAAATGAAGAGTTTATAAAGGATTATCTAGAATTTAAAAAACAATACAACAAGAAGTACAGTGATACCCTTTTGGAAGACCTGGGATTCAATGTTGAACAAAAAGATAGTGTTCCAATGGATGATGATTTCATGTTAGAGGTAGTGAGATCCAATGAAGTTATTTTCAATAGTAAGCCACCTTTAGGGTGGAATAATAGTGATCTGTTGATAGCGGGAGCCTTGCTTGAAATGCCTACTTAGTGGATGATAGTATAGATACTTTTTGATAGTAGATTTGGCCTGAATTAAGCACTTATATTGAGGTAGATTGATATATTTATATACTTTTGATAGAATAGACACACTTTGGTAGTGGTATGTAACAAGTTCAAGGTATGATGCTTCTTGGAAATGGCAATATAGCATCTGGATCTAGTGGGTTCTCAGAGTTTTGGCATTGGAAATGCATCTTTTTGCTAGTGTTTTGCAGGATAAGCAACATTTTGTCACCTAACGTAATAGTAATATTACATATGCAACAATAATTTTTGGAATTCATTGGGTATATTTTATTGTTGTAGCAAGATAATGTCTCTAATATTGTGACTCTTATTGTACCTTCTAAATTTTTATTGATAATTTATATTAAAATGAAAGTGGGTCCAAATTCATAACTAAGATGCGAAGGAGATTCCAATGCAATAAGATATCAATTATTGTTACAAGCCAACATGAATTTGACAATTACTCCACAAAGCACACATAGAGAAATTAATGGGCCAATCATAACCGATTAACTCATCTTGAGAATATCACATTATTATGTGAATTGGTAGGCATGACACCACACTTAAAGACACATAGTATAATATCAATTCCTTATATTTTTACCAAAAGAATTCACATGAAATCCACAATGTGAAGGACACTAATGACATAATAGGAAATTGACACATGGAATTGCAATGGGGACTTAAAGTCACAGTGTGACCATAGTTGGATAACGTATAGAAATAAAATGAGTGCAGGTGGTTATTGATAACTAAAAGCTAGGAGTTGATAAGATAGTGACATTCAAGTGAATCAATATATAAAATTAATTGAATAAACTAGACAAACTAGTCAATATTAGAATAAATGAATGTATCGACATATGCCAAGGGCCAAAGCACAAAATAAGTAGGGTTTTAGTAAAACATATATAAATGAAAACCCTTGGGAACTTGAAAGACTAAAACCATAATAATTTGATTAGAAAAGGGAATATTTCAACAAACCCCACATGAATAAATAATGGACAATGGTAATTCAATGCACAACCACACTTGAACACACAATACATCAAGGTTCAATGCACAATTCACAATTTGAAAAATTATTACCCAAACAAAATGTGAATGAAATAGGTCAAATATGAGAATTGTTAAAAATTAAAATTCAAAGAAGAGTGTCCTTTACTGTTCATCAACACTACTCATTTCATTTTAATTTTATTGAGGAGAGAAGGAAGACCACTCTAAAATCATATTATAATTTGAATCCATTAATGCATTCTAACTAATCATTTTATGCAAACAATTAGAGAACATAAAATAATGCATGATATCATCATACCAATAATCATACGCATGGTAACGATAATTAAAAAGGCAGTGTACAAGGGTTATGAAAATCAACAACCAATAGCACACAAAAGAATAACGAGGAAGCCCCAACATAATGTAGTGATTGTGATGATCCAACAACACTCATGTGAAGAGAATTACACAGACACATTATGTACTAACAACTAGATGATTAGTAGGAGACGACTACTAGATATTGGACATAGACTATCATCATGACAACTTTCAAATTTGCATGGATGTTAAGGAGTATGAAGCTAACTCGAACAAGATCTCTCAATGATAACCATCCAATCCCTACTAGGTTGTAATGATGTCCCTTCACTACTCTTGTTTGATATTATAAATTAAATTACTCTAGATTGAGTTCATTTTAATGTTTCATCCCAATCAATTTAATCTTAATAAACTTTTTCTTAAATGGAAATTAGTGGCCCACTCTACTCCTAACTCTAGAGTTCAAACCTACTTCCAAAATGACTCAAAAAATCATGGGACAAAAAATGAGGCCAAAAATCATGGCCCACATCAAAGAGGTATGGAATCACATTTCTAGCTGAAGACATTACATCCCACAAAATGTAATGGATCCACAATGCTGAAATTCCAAAATTTATAATTTTGATATATTCAAGCTTCAATAAAAAAAAATTCATCATTAATGTCCAAGCTTCAATTTTCTTCAAAAATTTTGAAGTCAAAGTTTATATAATTTAAGAACACCCTAATGAACCAGTAGATAAAAAAATTGAATAAATTTCACCAAAGTAATAGTGTTATATTAAAAATTACAAAACTAAATACATAGAACTAGAATAAATACACAATAATCTAAAATATGTGAGATTTCCTTAGTGTGGGAATGATAAAAAAGAATATAACAAGTATGTTCATAAATAAAAATAGGAAAATACTTTTGTTTTCCCAAGAAAACTCTCAAACAAAGTTGAAGGAGATCTTCCTTGCACCCTCATACAAGAAATTTGCAATCCTTTCCAAGCTCCTATCTCACGAAGCCTATGGTGATCCTCAAATAACCACAAGAACTTCCTTTACAACAAGCATACCCTCGTAGAAATGGAAGAGGATAAGAGGATAAAGTAAAGAGAACATGTCTCCCCAAAACCCTTTCCTTTTCTTTTTTCACTCTGCAAAATCCCTCAACCTCAATTTACATTATTTTTCTTATGACAACTCAACAAGGCTTTTTTCCAAATGGATGTTTCTCAATAGCTATTTCAATTATTATTTCATTCAAATGGTTTTAAGGAAAATACTTGTTAAATGATTACTATGTGAAATTCATACGATTGAAGTTAATGCACTATAATTTTAAATAATTTATTTTAGCTTATTGTATTTCTTAAATATTCGCATGATTAAAATGCAAGTCTTTTCATAGTGGTAGTTAAATAGCTCTTTAACTTAAGAGTATATGATATTCATAAATTTTTCAATCAAACATTACCAAAAAAATGATAAAATACAAGAGAAATCAAGAGTTAAATAGACACATACAATTTACAAGTTTATTGATAACACAAGGATCTAGAAATAAAAATGATTCAAATTAATGGAAAATAAACAAACCCGAGAAACAATCTTTTATTCACAAATAAATAGTATAGTTTGAGCAACCAAATATATCCACAACTTTCATATGTTCACTAACTTGACCACATGGAATAGGTAAGGTCAAAAGGTCAAGTGAATCCATGTCATTCTCCTCCATCCTTTCTTTGGTCAAACACTTGCATATTTCCTACACTCTCGAGGAAAAGCATTAACTTTGACAATAGAGATCATGGTCAAAGCAACATATGATCAATGAGAACATGTCATCTCTCAAGGCACATATATATCCTAGAATTAAGTCATGCCATAATCACTTCACTATAACCACTAATATCATCATAAAGAAATATCTACACACGAAAAGAGATACATCACATTGACGAGCATTACAAAATCAAATTCATTTTTGAGAAATAATATGCCCATTTCTCTCAATCCCTTTAATATATTTTGTCATTTATTTGAATTTAATTATAATAGAAATTAGTTAGTTTTGATATTAGTTTTCTTTGTTGTTGATAAAGACTATTTTTTGTGTTTAATGATTACATTCATCTTATGGTTAGTTTTCATCAAGTCTATTTTCAAGTGAATATGCTAAGTGAACTTAATTAGATTAGTATTATTTACTACATATTTTCTTGACAAGAAATGTTCCTTAACTTAAGCATGTACCTTGACCAAACTATGTGTGGTGTTTCCTCAACTTCCATAGGCCCCTTGCAAAACAACACATCATCAACCTATAAGCTATCTTAGAATAGTGAAGACTTGGTAGAATATAACCTTGTGAAGACTCTTCTATCTCCCTTCAAGAAAGGGATTATCTCTCAATTCTTCTTGATGTTGGCTCAACTCATCTAACCAACCAAAAAAATAGTTCCAAAAGGAGGGCTAGTAAGACTGTTAAAGAAAAAACCAACATGTTTCTCTTGCACAAACCCTACAAAAAACCATCAAATGTAGGCTATTCCACCTACAATGGATGCTATTGTAGTGTTCCTAGTTCTTTTAAACACTTAATTAAAGATAAAAGTAAATCTAAAACGCTAAGTAAAAAAATACCACACAATGAAAATAACAACCTATAGCTAGAGAACCTCGAAATAAGAAGAAATTCCAAGAAGAGTGATTAAAAAATCCCCATATCACTAATGCTCAATAATTTAAAAGTGGTATGATGCCTTAAAAACGTATATAGAGCTCATAGATGGTTTATATCCCAACTTCTAGCATATGTAATCAACTAGAAAGGAAATTAGTCAGTTTCAATATTAATTTTCTCAATTATTGATAAAGACTGGAATTATGTATTTAATGATTTCTTTCATCTTGTTGCGAACCTTTATTAATATATTTTTAAATTGAACATGCTAAGTGGACCAAAACTAGATTGGTATTATTTTCTTTGTGTTTTCTTAACAAGGTTGATCCCTTAACTTGAGCTTGCACCTTTACCAAATTGTATGTAATATTTCCTTAAGTTTCATAGGCCCCTTGTAAAACGTGACTTCATTTTGAGCTACCTTAGCATAGCCAAGTCTTGGTGAACTATGACCCTTGGAAGATTCTTATATCTCCTTTCAAGAGAGGAGGTATGCATTGATTCCTTTTGATGTTGACCCATGTGACCTAACTAACCAATAAATTGGTGCTAGAATGAGGGCTAATTTGACTATATCAAAGTTGTAAGCATAAAGATGCTCTTGTATAAAGCTTGTAAAGAACCTTCAAACATGGACATTTCTACCTATGATGAATAATATTACAATATTTCAAGTTCATTTAAAAACTTAGCATGCATTAAAGAGTAAAGCAGAGCTAAAAGAGGATGTAAAGAAGAATTGCATAACTAAAACAACATGTTATAATTAGAGAAACCTTCAAATAAAGAGAAAACTCAAAGAAGAGTAATTAAAAATTCTTCATACCATTGATTGTCAATCACTTACAAGTGATGCAATGCTACAAAAAGGTGTTTATCGAGCACATAGATAGTTTATCCTAGCTTCTAACACTTGAAATGAGCCACAACAACTCTTAAAACCTTCCTTGTACAATGCAATTTCGTAAACATGAACTAAAAAGGTTTATGATTGAGCTTTCTGACTCTCTTCTTCTCTAAAAAGAATCAACTATCTTTGTCATGAAACCTATGGTCCTCTAATAACTTCCAAAAAGAACATATATTAAACAGTTTATAACTTTTGTAAATTCCACTTGTTGTCCACATAATTTGACAAATTGTGAC
This sequence comes from Cryptomeria japonica, assembly GCF_030272615.1. Taxonomy (NCBI): domain Eukaryota; kingdom Viridiplantae; phylum Streptophyta; class Pinopsida; order Cupressales; family Cupressaceae; genus Cryptomeria; species Cryptomeria japonica. The sequence goes on from NC_081409.1 coordinate 799,111,400, forward strand.
TTTAATAGTATTTTATTTCACACTTATAACAAGTTCACCAAAGCAGAGGATTGTTCATTACAACTTTTAAAAAGTTCGTCATAGTGTTTGGCATGTTCATTATAGTGAACACATGTTGTTCACTACTTATAAAGCTAGTGAACTTGGAAAAATAAATGTTCTAGGTGGATTTAAGGTCTATACTTTTGTCTTGACACCTTCTAAAGGTGTCCCATTTCATCCTAAATGCTTTGGATGACTCTATCACATTCCTTTACATCACAAAATCCATTAGAAATGTTAGGACTCAACGAATTCACAATCCAAATGTGGAATTGATAGAACCAACAGATTACAATCTTTAAATGTTTGGATCTCTATTTCTGGTCGAACGGATAAGTGTGGCAATTTTTTAAAGCCTAGTTTTAGAAATTAAACGCTTTTTCAACATATTGCATCACAGTCCGTTGTAGTCTAGTTGGTCAGGATACTCGGCTCTCACCCGAGAGACCCGGGTTCAAGTCCCGGCAACGGAATTTTACATTTTTTTGTCTTCCTCCTATAGGATCAGAAACTGTAAACTTGCTTTGATTCGGCCAAGATAGGCTTCAAGTTTTGGGTAATGGAAGTTTTAATTTCTGTTTTCGGACCAGAAACTGTAAATTTGCTTCTGATTGGGTTTTACAAAACTTGCGGCTTCACAAAACGGAAGTTTTAATTTGGCCGTTTTCGTTTTCCTGATCTTAGAACCAGAAACTGTAAACTTGCTTCGATTTGGAAAAAAAATTAAAAATTCGAGTTCCGACAACTGTTTTGTTTTCATGCTATGAAAACCAGATACTGTAAACCTACTTTAATTCAGCCTAAAAATTGCAGTCCCATGACATAGAAGTGCCGGAGTAGATGGTTTGGTGAAAAGTGCTGGTGGTTTGTTTACATGATTTAGGGGCGGTGTCATTAATCCCACATGCGGTAGGAGGAGGAAAGAAGGGAGAAGAGTGGGTATAAGAAAGGGGAGATGGATGCATATAAATCATACTTACCTGGGCGGGGTCAATCGGTGATCAATAAGGCCGATGGCCTAGGGAGAGCACCTTCATTGCACTTGGAAGGGGGCTCTGCCTAGCATCTCCCACTGTGGAGAGTGCACGTCATAATTTGTGACAGAGGGGGCTCGCGTTCGCGCGGCCCCCATTCAAAACTAGTCCAAAGTTAATGCGAGCCACCACTCGCGAGCCTACACTCAAAAATGCGAGCCACCACTCACGAGCCTACACCCAAAACTAGTCCAAAGTTAATGCGAGCCCTTGGTTACAAACGCGAGCCCCCATTCAAAACTAGTCCAAAGTTAATGCGAGCCCTTGGGTACAATACAAAACTAATTTATGTTAATAGTTATAGAAGGTGCAGATTGTAAATTGTCATCAAACATTTTAGTGGTAGTTCTTAGTTACAATCTATAGCGTGCAATGTCTCACCCATTCAAAACTAGTCCAAAGTTAATGCGAGCCACCACTCGCGAGCCTACACTCAAAAATGCGAGCCACCACTCACGAGCCTACACCCAAAACTAGTCCAAAGTTAATGCGAGCCCTTGGTTACAAACGCGAGCCCCCATTCAAAACTAGCCCTTGGTTACAAACGCGAGCCCCCATTCAAAACTAGTCCAAAGTTAATGCGAGCCCTTGGGTAAAATACAAAACTAATTTATGTTAATAGTTATAGAAGGTGCAGATTGTAAATTGTCATCAAACATTTTAGTGGTAGTTCTTAGTTACAATCTATAGCGTGCAATGTCTCATTTTTGTTAAATTATCTGGTGTTCTACATATTAAATCGTGAGAGTTATATTTTTCCTACTCCATGTTGCCAGAATGGCCTTGTATTTTGATTGACGACTGTAGCAAGGTGATCGTTGATTGACTACTCTGATAAGATGATCAAGATTGCAAAATTTTATTTGAAAAGGGTGAGGCAATGGAAGAAGTATGAATGTCCAAGGATTGAAAGAAAGAAATGGAAGAGTGCTTCAAGGATTGAAAGAAAGAAATGGAAGAGTCTTTGTGCTTTTTCCATTGGCTTTGCCAATTGATTTCTCCTCCAAGATTGTAAGTGTGGTGTAAGTTGATATAGTATGCTAATGACGGTTAAACCATACTCTTGCCAAAATGTTAAAGGAGGGTTCAAGTGAAGAGACTATCCTCCCAAAATCCCAAACGCACTTTCTATATTGCTTAACCGGTAGCAAACTCGAGTCAAAAATCTCCTCCTTAGCACAGTCATCCAATGGAAGAGAGAGAAAGGAGAAACTTGAGAAGCCCTTCTAAGATTCCGTGCTACTTGTTGAAAGCAGATGTCCCGTATAGGATTTCATTGTAGGTTGTAGATTTGTATAGGATTTAGTGCTACTTGTTGCAAGCAGATATGTCCTATATAGGATTTCATTGTAGGTTGTAGATTTGTATAGGATTTAGGATTTCATTGTAGGATGTGGTCTACAATCTAGTAGTAGCCATTAACCATGATCTAGATCATTAGAAGTGAATTCAAATTTATATTCAAATTTTAGTATATAAATTTTAGTTCCAACTTAAAATGTAGGTAGCATAATATGACAAGTAACTTTTCATTTATTTTCGAAAGTTAGATATCTTCAATGTTCAATTAGGGGGAGCTACATACATATAATACAACTTACAATTATTGTGATGGCTCAAAGAATCTAGGGTAGAAAGCTAGATATCTTCAACACTCAAATATGGAGAAGCTACATACATATAATACATCAATTAGTGTGATGGCTCAAAGTATCTAGGGTGGAAAGCTAGATATCTTCAACACTCAACTATGAAGGAGCTACATACATATAATACATCAATAACTGTGATGGCTCAAAGTATCTAGGGTGTAGGTAAATATATGTTTGAACCTTCACCTATGCCACAATGTTTTTATACTCTCTAAACACATTTCATGCTTTTGTGCATATGCTACAAATGAGTCATTTCATACTAGTTTTGTCATTCAATTTAACAAGTGTGTTGTCATGTATACTAATTTTGTCATATGCTTCTTAAGAAACTAATTCAAATCTACCAATAGCTTAAAGCCATGTCACACCTTGTTCGTAGGCCCCTGTTTTATAACCTAAAAATACATAGCAAAATGCTATTGAAAGCTAAAGAATCCATAATAAAGCCTCAAGTTGTTAGCTGAATATAGTGGGCCTGTGTATGGCAATGTCTTAGGTTCTGGATATGTCTTAAGTGAGTAATATATTTTGTAGTTGCACACCTACTATCTCTCTCTCTGTTTATTGATTTTTTTTGTTTACCAAAACCTTGTACAAAGAAGCATGCACAATAAGGAAGGGAATATATATCAGTTGCTACTAAATTACATACACTATAAAGCAAGTGCCCGAAACCAAAAGAATATGCATCAACTATTCCTAAATTACCTTTCAAATTTGAAGAGTTTTTGGAGTTGTCTAGAACATTGCACAACTCTTGCATGTATTTGAACAAACTGAAATCTGATCTCTTCCAAAAACCTATTGTAGGTGGTTTTCTTCTTCATTGGAGAACAAAGAAACAAGTAGTAACATAATGTCATAGTAAAACTATAACATTTCTACTTCTTGATGAGTAATATGATTAGAAAAAATAGCTAAACATCTACTTTTCCAAATATGAAGCAAGATAGTTTGACATAACAACAACATTCTTAGAACACCCAATACCCAAAATTACTTCCTTCCAACTTAGCACATGGTCAAATATAACAAAGAAATGGTAAAAAATTGGAGCCCATTTCTTTTTAGCTGAACAAAAATTCCAAAAAATATGTTTCACATTTTGAAAATGCTCACAAAAAAGGACAATTTTTTTTTGGTTGTTTGGTTGTTACACAAAGATCTGATGCATTTATTTCTAATAAATAGATTTATGCCCTCCCTCTCTTTGTGACTCGAGCTAATGTAATCTATTTTCCTTTCAAGAAAAGCTAGAAATTTCTTGTAGAAACATTGTACATCCTTTTTCATGTTACTTGAAATGATTACATATTCAAAGACTCCTTTAATCATCTACGAAAATTGCTATAAGTTGGGCAAAGGTAGTTATGATCTAGCTTTGTAGCTTAAAAGTATACATTTGGAGATACTACATAACATAGGCAAGTACTAAAGAATATTTTCAACTTTTTTACCTATCATCTATATGTTTTGGTTCATACACTCCTCTTATTGTTCTTGGTTGATGTGTATATTCAAAATTGTTTTTCTAGTGATATATTATGTTTTTGCTAGGCTTAAGGTACACTTTAAGGGTTGACTACTTCGATAGTTGGACAAATTTCCTTAAATCGATTTTTCGTCTTTTACGTTTGTTTTTATATTATTTTTAGTTCTTGACTTCTTCATATTTTAATAATTATTAATATTGTTTTTTTAAATATAATTTTTTAAAAGTTAAATCTATTAATAATAAATTAAGTAATTTGGTAAGAAGTAATTTTTAAAAAAAATAGTCAACAATCAATAATTATTATAAATATTTAATTAATCTCAATTATAAATTATTAATTACAATCTAACTTTAAGTTATATATATATATATATATATATATATATATATATATATATATATATATATATATATATATATATATATATATATATATATATATATATATATATATATATATATATATATATATAATAACAAATTATTTATTATCGATTATTTAAAATTAAAATTGATATAAATTGCAAACAATAATATTTTAGATTTCCATCCATCAATTTTTTACACATTTTTTTAAAGATTTCCACAACATAGTTACAATTTTATTATAAATTAATCATTTTGGATTTTTAAAAACTTGACATACAAACAATGAAATTAATATAATACAATTAAAAATAATTGTTATTTAAAATTGATAATTTATAAAAAAATAAATCATTTGTTATAAGTCAATTACAAATAATAATGAATATATATATATATATATATATATATATATATATATATATATATATATATATATATATATATATATATATATTTATATATTTATCAGTAACAACTTTAATATTTATATTGCTTGAAACGAAAAATACATGCCTTTAGCTGCTCTGCAACATTCCACTATCTTAAGACTATATGGGGTCTCGCCCCTACAAAATCAAAATGATACCCGAGACAGAAACCACACCAGCTATGCCTATCACTAAGGTTACATTCCTTACAACAGGGAAAAACCAGCCAAAAACCCGACGACCTACTTAGGAAACCAACCTACGGAAACTAGCCAAGGGCCTCCTCCTTGGAGAAGTTGGGGATGGCATGACTGGGTCCTGCATTGGGTTGCGTCATCCCAACACTTGTCATGGTTCCCGGTCAACCTCCTCGCAACTCACTACGTTCCACAATCTTTGCACTCTTCCACGGGATTTGGTGACGCACCAACGACCGCCCATCTTCACCAATCAGAGCATGCGACTTCACTAGGGTCTGCTTGCCGCACAGTTTCGCCCACTCCGTCGGTCCCATCTTCCGCATAAAGTCCAACAGTTCCCGCCACTGTTTCCTTACATCCTCCAACTAGGTTTCAATCGGGCGAGAGGCCGACCACACCACCAGAGGCTGCACTGCATCATTCTGCCCGCCTAAGCACCTCCACGACCCTTGCACCATTCTCAAACCCACACCAATCTCCGCAAGTTCCACCACCTCCGTCAAGCCACCCGACCATTTTGGTCTCAGCACTAGAGACACCACCCGCGACACCTCCTCCCTTGAACTTCCCACCATTAGCGCCAGAGCCACAAACAAGGACAATACGTCCAAATTAGTTCGTGGGTGACAGTTAGTGTCTAGGAATTCGTCCCCAAACATCAAGCGAACAACGCTCCAAAATTCTTCCACATCCACCCTAAAAACATTCTTCAGACAATGGCTTGAAATAGTGCCTCAAAAGGCAACCATTTGGCCCAGTGTGAGCAACGAGAAATTTGCTTCCATCGTTCCCCTGCCACATAGCCAAAACACAACGCTCGCAAGAGAAATTGCAATCCTCTACGCAGTGCCAAAAAGAAAATGAGGACAATAATGACACAACCCGCTGCCACCCCATCCATTTATTTCACACGCACCACCTCACACCACACGTCGCTAGCAATCCAAAGTTCCATTCACTATCATCATTGCACCTACGTTGCCAATTCGCAACTTGCTACCATTGCGGTGAACTCAAACCACGTGAGCCATCCCCACCCCTCAACATGCATATCTAAAATGGTTCATGCATAGCTCATCACAACTTCTCAGGTTCCCCTTTTGATACTCAAAGCACCTTCATACAAATTCTAAGGGATCCAAATCCCTTAAGTCTTCAAAGAAATTAAAATGTTCAGCCAAGGAACCATTTGCACCTACGTTCGAGAGCACATCAGCTTCAACATTCCCTTCCCTTAGAACATGCGATACTTCAAAATCCATGAACCCATTCAGGAGGTCATTTATTCTTCTGATATGTTTATCCAGACGCCAAGCCTCCATCCTACCCCTAGCGATGCCATTCACCACTAGCTGGGAGTCCCCTTCAAGGTGTAGTTTTTTCACCTCCAATTTTTTCACTATAAGAATTGCTTCAATTGCTGCCTAACACCCAACTTCATTGTTAGTGCTATATATGGTGAAAATGGATAACAATAATAACGATATTGAAAGGCTAAATGAATTCAACCACAAAACCCTAGCCTAACAACAATAAAGATCCACCATAACATATGAAGATTACCTAAGACAATGCAAATCAAATGAAATCACAAAGATTATACCATCACATGTCCAATGGGGTTTGGATCTCCATTCTTCCTATCTCCATTGATCTTGCTTGATATATTTGCTCTCAGATTTTATGTGCACAAGAGCTCAACAAAGAACGGAATGTGGTTGCAAGTAGGATCGCCTATGTTCAAAAGCATAGTGTAGTCAAGTAGTCAACGAGGGGCATAGATTGATTAGAATGATTGATTAGGGTTGATAATGAAGGAAGCATCTCCTTATATAGAAGACACTATAAGAAATGAAGGGATAAGATTGAGAAGTGTAAAAGGAGGTCGGCTATGATTAGAGGGTAGGTAAAAGAAATAATAAAATAATGAAAGGGGTAGGTAGTGTATGAATTAAGAGATGAATGACATGTGTCATGGGTAGAAAAGGTTAATGAATTAATTAAATAAATAAATATTTATTTAATTGATAGAAGGAGTGGGATAATTAAATAAATAAGATATTTATTTAATTTAGGAAAAGGATAATTTAAATAAATAAATGTATTTATTTAAATGAGAAATAAGGCTAGAAGAGGATAAATGAATTAATTAAATAAATAAAGATTTATTTAATTAATAGAAGAATTAGGCTAAAGTAATTAAATAAATAAAATATTTATTTAATTAGACTGGACAATTTTGGGTGTCTACATTTTGCCCCTCTTTGAGACAATGTGGCTTGTCACGTTGTTTCAAAGAAGATAAGATGAACTGATACAAAGTTGCTCCAAGATGGGAATGATATGCCCCCTCGAGAGATTGGATGAAAAAAAATGTCTGAAAAGATCGTAGACAATCTCTCGATAAGAAAGAAAGGCTAGAATGGACTGACTGGATAAAGTGTCAAAGTCACGGGATAACGAAGACTGACACGGGAGACGAGGGCTAGGGTAGTCTATAAGATAGACCACGAGGGAAATACATCCTCATTGTCATCCACACATCCACGAGATCAGAGTGCAGAGCGAAATAGAGCAGCAACAGTCAGCAGCGATGGCTTTGGTTCATAGATTCGATCGCGTTCGCCAATATCAGAGGTCAGTAGAGGCAGGAGAGCCGATAAGTACCACAAAACCTCTTTGTACTTTGTTGCATTTATTCTTGTCATTAATGCATGCTAGATAGGGTAATAAATGCGCTCTAAGTTAGGGCCCAAAAAATGTAAAAAACGTCCAGGCGCGTCTTCGTTGGTGCCAGGCGCGTCTATGATCGCGGGGCGCGTCTGTGTTTGTGTCAGGCCCGTCTGTGCAGAATGCGGTTGCGTCTGCGCTGTGCAGGTGCGTCTGTGCTAGGCAGGCACGTTTGTGTCTTGCAGGCGCGTCCATGCAGAGCATAGGCACGTTTGTGTGTTTCAGACGCGTCTGTGTAAAACAAGTGCGTTTATGCAGTCTCTAAGCGCGTTTATGTCATTAAGGCACGTTTATGTCTTCAGGGTCAAATCGACAGTTCTGTGATGAACATACGCTGTCGATTGGATAAGCTGCTGAGAGGATACACTCAAGCAGGTCCTCTAGGGAAGACTAGGATAACAAATAGGGCCAGGATTGACAATTCTGTGATAGAACATACGTTGCCAATTAGGAAACTACTCAAGAGGATTCACTCAAGCATAGGCCCTAGGATAAGATAGATCAAGGCACTTTGTGATGAACAATGAGTACCAAGATATAGTACTTTGTGATGAACAGTGAGTACCAAAATATGAGCAGCACTTTGTGATGAACAGTGAGTGCAAATGTGAGCAGCACTTTGTGATGAACAAGGAGTGCCAAACACGTAGTACTTTGTGATGAATAGGGAGTACCACTAGGTTTGAGATGATTGATTTGTGTGACTGCAGGAGTATTTGCCTATGCTGGAGTCACGGGAGAGATTGATGATTGATTTGTGTGACTACAGGAGTATTTGCCTATGCTGGAGTCACGGGAGAGATTCCCATCGACTCAGAGGTTGTGACCTGAGTTGACGTTTGAGGACAGAGCTGTTATTGAGGCTATGGGTCTGAGACATATTCTGTATGTGCCTGAGTTTCGGGCGAACATGGGATTGCTGACTACACTAGCGGAGAGGTGGCACTCTGAGACTTGCACTTTTCATTTCTCGATGGGGGAGATGACAGTCACCCTGGAGGATGTGTACTGGATTTTGAGGATACCGATCAATAGGGAGCTAATTCCCTACGATCGAGATGGAGACAGGGATGCCTTGAGACAAGTGTTCCGGGATCCAGGACTGGAGATGAGGGCAAGGCACGTGGCATGGGATACCATGACATAGACAAGATTGGCACTACCGGCAGTGGTAGGAGGAGCGATCAGTGGGTTCTTGTGTCCAAATAGAGCGACACGAGGGTTGGCTGTGGGCTGGGGGAGCACATTGGAGACACTGGTGACACAGCACACCATATATGCCTGGGGACCATGTGTGCTGGCACACCTATATTATGAGCTTCATCAGTTTGTGTACCATAGATCAGTAGGATTGGGCTGCGGGGTCACATTGTTACAGGTGTGGGCCTATGAGCATCTATCAGTGACATGACCGATACATTTCAGGGGTAGAGGTCACAGATGTAGTTTCGTGCATTTGTACGATATGATCACCTTGCAGCCACGGATTGGCAGGTTGGAGTACTGGCGGCAAACTATAGATGAGATTGATACGATTATATGGAGGCCGTACCTAGGATGTGAGTAGTGGGAGGATGATGCAGTAGAGCTACCCTACACCTTTCGAAGTAGGTATCTGATTGGGCGGATGCCCTATGTACTGGAGAGGCAGCTAGTGGACAAGGTGGGCAGGCAGTTTGGCAGGATCCAGTGGATGCCACGGGGTTCAAGCATGTACGCGCGGATGGTCAGGGATCAGGCACAGTTTGGGCCATTGCTATCATATGATCACGCCGTTACATAGCTAGTGGAGATGATGCCCTTACCTTGGGACATGTGGCCAGAGGTCGAGGATGCTGGCATGGATGTAGAGTACACAACGTATTGGGCCGAGCATCCATTCCCACGCCTGACAGATCCAAGAGAGCCACTAGACGGAGATGGTGGTGGGGATGGTGATGATGATGGAGATGATGGGGGTAGAGGTCAACGGAGGAGGCAAGGTGCAGTTGGAGAGAGGAGGGTGGCACCGCAGAGGGAGGGTGGAGAGGACAGACAGGTTCGGATTGTGAGGGGTTGCAGTGGATTACCGCTACAGGTGCGAGTAGCACAGGGTCCCAAACAGGTGCAGGGACAGGGACAAGGGTAGGTACAGGTATAGGTACAACCACCAGTACAAGCACAGGCATAGGGATAGGCACCCGAACAAGGGGAGCCGCAGGCAGAGGTACAGGGGGCCAAGGCAGAGGAGGATGAGCTGACCGAGCTGAGGGAGATCTACTTGGGACAGGCAGATGAGATTCAAGACCTCAAGAGGGAGAGGGATAGACTCAGGAGGTGGCTCAGAGATACTGAGCGAGAGCGGGACCAGGCCATTCAGCGTTACACAGAGGCTAAGACAGCACTAAGGGCTGGGAGGCAGGCGACAGAGGACACAGGGGCTGGATATGCCTATGTCTTACGGGCAGGGGAGGCGATTGCCTACTGGCGGGATCTCTATTATGGTGCAGTGCCAGCTGATCAGCGGGTGACGAGCTTTCGTAGACCATCACGAACAACGATAGCTACAGAAGGGAGCCAGAGGAGATAGGCATCCAGCGGTGGGGTTATGGGTCCTCCACCACCACCAGATAGAGGGGACAAGAGGGATGATCCTGGGGCGGGTCCTTCAAGGGCTCAGATTCCGTCGAGACCACGCAGCTCCGAGGGAGGGAGTTCATCATAGCCGTAGAGGGCTCCCTATGTATTAGTATTGTATCATTTTTGTATGATGATGTAGACACCTTCAGTTGATTGTAGCCATATGATTTTGACATCATTGTATCATGACACTTTATATATATATATGAGATGATTCATCTTTTGCAGCAGCTATATGCATGTGTACCTATGTGACGAGATGTGCTTATGTGATGCTTATGATATGGATGCAAATATGTACATGATGAAATGCAATATTTTTGTTCTTTTATGTTTTATATGTGTATGCATGATGCAAATGTGAATGTATGAAATGCAAATGAATATTATAATGCAAATGTAAATTGTGCTAATAGGTGTTGTGTGCAGGATGTGATGCAATTGTGATATCTATATGTATGTATGAAATGCTTATATGTGGTAATGCAAGTGCAACTACATGAAATGTAAATGTTTTTGGCGTGTCATTATACTCAGTCATGTGATAGCAAGCTACGCGGACTCGAGAAGACGATGGAAGTCAATCAAGAAAGGGGGATGGAAGATAGAAGATATGAAAGTGAAAGAGCTTCTTGTGCGTTATCATCATTGAGCTTTATTATGGCAAGTAAGTTATGACAATCGAGGCATATGTTTGACCTAGAAAGTCATTGTACCCGTTTGCATGGAGATAAGACAATCTCAAACAAGGAATGCCCCAGTTCACACTAGACTCACAATGTCCTCATATCCTTGGACAAGTCATAGCATTACTAAAAGACAATCCATAGACAACAAATACAAATAGGTGACGATACTCCATCCTTGCCTTTCTAGTCAAAGACATCCTGGAGATAGAATCTCTAGTCAGAGACATCCTGGAAAAGCTAAAAGACATGTCACCAAAAGATAAAATCAAAAGAAAACCAAGACTCGACACCAACATCCACTGTAGTCCTCAAGTTTAGTGTCTCTTGTCACTTGTATAAGTCTTATTTGATTGTGGTCACAATGTTTACTTTCACAGAAAGGATAGATAGCACTGAACCATATGTTGTCTGAGTTTGTTGAAAGATTTGATTTGTTGAAGCCCATTGTTGTTGTTGTGTCTCCTCTAAAACTGACTAAATCCATGAAACTGATACTTTATTGTGGAGAAGATGAAACTTTATTGTAGATATGTGATGCAAATGTTGCTTTATTGCGGATTATGCGCAGATAGATTGAAGGAAGCTGGAAGAAACTGTACTCCTCGAAACATGTGATGTTCTCAGTTCCACACCCATCACTAGACGTAGGATTTGCCTTAGCCACAGATAGGATCTGATTTATTATGACTGGAAAGGGGTGAAAAGGGAGGTTTATTATGAATGGCTAACCAATCTTGGGTAGATCAATAACAAGCCATGATGGGAATGGGTAAGTTTATTATGAACGAATAGGTTGTGAGTGTGTGCAAAGTGAAAGCATGAAAGTGAATCCTGAAGGAGGGAGGAGCAATGTCTCTACACATGGCGTTGGTGACCCAGTTTTCACCATGGTACTTTCCCAGGGCACCATCGAAGTGGTTTTCACCATTGGACAAAATTATTTTTCTTTACTTTTTTCGATTTTTCAATGTTTTTTGTGTCACAAGGCGCCTGTTTGTCAGGTTTTCACCAAGTAACGATTTTATTTGTTTTATGATTTTTTTTGTATCCTTGAATTTTTTTGATTTTTTTGTATTTTTTGTATTTTTGATTTTTTTGTATTTTCGAATTAGGATACTTTGAAGAGCTATGTGTAAAACCGGCGAAGGTGCATGTTGTTGATAGGATCCTCCAAAAGTTCACCTTCTATAGTTGAGAGCTAATATGCCCTAGATCCATATGTTGTTGTAATAATGTAAGGACCAAGCCAATTTGGTTTGAACTTGCCCTTCTTCTCTCTATCTTGCTGATTTTTGGGGTTTTCTCTGAGAACCAAATCACCTACCTTAAATGTGCGAGGCTTGACTTTGTGATTGTAGCTGCGACTCATTCATTATTGGTAAGCCTTGAGATGATTAAAAGTAGTTTGTCTTTGTTCATCCAGTAGTTCAAGTTCTTGTAAGCGAGAGACCCTATAGTCTTCATCACTGATAATATTTTGCAAAGAGACTCGTAAAGAGGGTAGCTCGACCTCAATAGGCAAGATGGCTTCAGTGCCGTAGACAAGTGAATAGGGTGCTGCTCCTGTAAGTGTGCGGACACTTGTGCAGTATGCCCAAAGTGCAGGATTAAGTTGGATATGCCAATTACGGCCAGTGTCATCGACTGTCTTTTTTAGGATTTTAAGGATTGTCTTATTAGACGCCTCAGCCTAACCGTTACCTTGGGGGTAATATGGTGTGGATAAACGATGGGAAATATGGAAGCGGTCACAGAGTTCACAAACATCCCGATTTTTGAAGGGACGCCCGTTATCAGTGATAATGGAAATAGTAATATCGTATCGACAAATTATATAGTTGAGGATGAACGTAGCAATCTGTTTTCCAGTGACTTGTGTAAGAGGCATAGCTTCAATCCATTTTGTGAAATACTCTATGGCAGTGATAATGAATTTATGACCATTGGAAGAAGGAGGGTGAATCTTGCCTATGAGATCGAGTCCCCACTAACAAAAGGGCCAAGGAGACGCAATTGGTTGAAGTTCTTGCACTGGCGCATGGATGAGGTCTCCATGAATTTGACATTGCTTACATTTCTTGAGAAACCGATATGTGTCTTTTTCCATATTGGGCCAATAATATCCAGTCCTGATGAGTTTCTTGGCTAAGGTAGGACCACTAGAATGTGGACCACATATCCCTTCATGTACTTCACGTAACGCAATCTGAGCTTCATCATTTTCTAAACATCTAAGAAGAGTGCCATCTAGACCTCGTCAGTATAGGATATCAGCTAAAATGACGTATCAAGAAGATTGGCGAATGAAAGTGCGATGTTGGTTATTGGATAGATCAGGGGGTAGAGTATTGTCATGAAGGTATGTGAAAATGGAACCTTATAATTGGGACTCGGGACCGATGACACATATCATCTCAGTAGGAGTGATTTCATATGAAGGAACCAAAAGGTTATCCACCAAGAACTCATAGTGGGTCTCATTTGGAGGTAGATCGATTAGTGAAGCAATTGTAGCCATGGTATCTGTGGCTCGATTCTGCTCTCTTGGTATCTACTCAAAGTCTATCTTTGTGAAATGTCGTTTCAAGTCATCCACCTTTTTTTTGTAAGGCATTAATTTTTCATCCTTTGTTTGGTAATCATCAGTTGCTTGATGAATTACAAGTTGAGAGTCCCCAAAAACACGAAGTTCCTGGATCTTCCACTGAACTGCAACCCGTAATCTAGTTGTTAATGCCTCATATTCTGCTATATTATTAGTGCAAGGAAATGATAAGCGGTATGATTTTGGTATAGAATCCCCTTGAGGAGTTATAAAGAGGATGTCAGCTCCTGCCCCATGCTGTGTATATGAGCCATCAAAGTACAGTTGCCATGGCTTTGCATGTGACACTGTTAAAATGGATTCATCTAGAAATTCTGAACTTAGAGGGACATCATCAATCATGGGAGCATTTTCCAACTCATCTGCGATAGCATGTCCTTTTATTGCTTTTCTGTCCACATACTCGATGTCGAATTCACTTAGGATCATTACCCATTTGGCTAGTCGCCCAGTAAGTGTTGCTTTATTGAGAAGGTATTTCAATGGATCGATCCTCGACACCAACTTAGTCTTATGAGTTAGCATGTAATGTCGTAATTTCTGCGAAGCAAAGACCACAGCGAGACATGCACGCTCAATTGGTGTGTAGTTTAGCTCATATCCCACCAATGTGCGACTGATATAGTATACTGCTTTTTCTTTCCCCTCAGCAATTTGTTGTGCTAAGAGTGCCCTTAGTGCTGTTGGAGTAGCTAATATGTATAGTAACAGAGGCTGATCTGGAATTGGTGGCATCAAAACTGGTGGATTCAAAAGATAATCTTTGAGTGTCTGGAAAGCCTATTGATAGTTATCATCCCATTTGAATTTGATGTTTTTATGTAGCAAGTGTTGAAAAGGATTACACTTATCTACAAGTTGCACTATGAATCTTCATATGGACTGGAGTGTCCCTTGTAAAGACCAAAGTTGACTGATATTTCTTGGATTAGCTTCGATTCTGCTTTTTGGTACAATGAAACCTAGGAGTTTCCCGAAGGTTACTCCAAAGACACATTTCTTGGGGTTTAATCTTACTTTGTATTTTTCCAACTGATCAAAGATGATTGAAAGTATGTCCAAATGTGTATTTTTGTCTATTGATTTGCCCAAGAGGTCGTCAACATAATCTTCCATAGTTATGTGCATGAGATCGTGAAAGATAGTAGTCATGGCTCTTTGATATGTAGCGCCTGCATTTTTTAGCCCAAAGGGCATGACATTCCAACAGAAAGTTCCCCAAGGACAAGTGAATGATGTTTTGTGTTGATCCTTGTTGACGTGTATTTTGTACACTATCAAACATAGAATAAAATACCCAAGGGTACCTTATCCTCTCTTGAGTAAAGCCTCTGAATGCTAAAGATATCGCAAAAAGGATCAATCAGGGTGACTTCAAGGTTCTTTGTTGTAGGATCTCTACGTGTGGATAAGCTCTCTGTGATATGATGTGATTTGTTGGAATCACAAGGGGACTTACACTTGATGACTGAACGTCTGATTTGCTTTGAATATTGTTGGAACACAGGTTTTTACTAGCTTTGATTTGAAAAAAAAAGGAAAAAAGATGAAGGCAAGGAAAGGATCTAATCCTAATACTAAGAATGTAGAGCAATGAATGATCTTTGATGAAGTTCTAACTAAGTCTTGTTTTGACATCGCAGGACCATCTCCACAAGGTTAGTGTGATCTTCGAAGGAAAGCTTTACAATGTTCAAATCATCACTACAGGCATAGACACCATCAGGTTGATGCATATCAATGAAGAAGCGACAATTGAAGTTAAGCTTAAGCTGAATGATTCCAGTTGACTACACAAGGCAAGTCTGCAATCAACAAACTGCTAGTAGTATGAATATACGAATTTCACCATCAATCAAACATATTTCTTCCATTCGATCTAATCATCTATCATCTAGAATTGAAGATTCAACAAGAAACCATGCATATTGCAAGAAACGACACACTTCACCATTACTTCAATGAAAATGGAGTTTGTTTACAATCAATGGCAAAAATTTCTTGCCTTGTCCTCCTATTCTACTCTAATTGCTACTCTATCAACTGACTATTCACCTTCTAACTACTCTCTATCTCTCTTCTATTATTTATTCTATTATTCTTTTCAAATGAAGAGTCGGGGCTTATATAGTGCCCACAATACAATTCGATGGCTAAGATCAATTTGAGATCAATGGCCAAGATTCAATAATGAAAACCCTAATTAGGGTTTGTTACAACCATTACATAGCATTTAATGCTTGACCAATGATAAAATTACATTTTTAGGACACATGTCTTCTTCAAAAAATTCGACCAATAGATAGCTGGGGTAGGTACATAGAAGTTTGTGCCACCTCCCATGAGTTAGGTACATTGAATCTGGACATGCTGAGGTGGACCAATCCGACTGGAGAAGTGATGACTGGGATGCCACCTTATCTAACACTTGGAACTTGGTAGATATCCAATTTGGTGATGTTGAGAAGCTAGCTTTAATTAATTCATCTGGAACTATCTGCTTCTTCAATGAACTCTTGCTCTGACTTCTTTTGTCTTTGATGTGTAGGATGATGATGTAACTCGTCTTGGAATGCTGGATTGGAAGAGGTCATTCCTGATGATGCTTGACCGAAGAAGGTTGTCCTTGTCGATGCTAGACTGGAGGAGGTCGCCCTTATCCTTGCTTGATCATCTTTGATGAGAACCTGCCGACTTGTAGATCCTCCGGGCTTTGGAATCACCATCTTGATACCTACACAACATTTCAAAATTAGTAATATATCTTGAAGTCTAGAAATTAAACCTAAAAGGAAGATTTAAGATTTTTAATTAAGAAACTTCATGATAAATCTTGAGTTATCATTTCCTAGTTAACTATGCAATACTTAGACTTTTCTATAAAAAAAAGTCTAAAAATCAAACCTTGAACAAGGGTGTTAAGATGATTTCACCATACCTCCTCTTGAGTATTAAACTCTAAGAAATGATGTAAAAATAGATGAATTTTGCTAGGCAAAATTTAAATCAAAATTCTCCCTTGGATGAATTGCGCCTCCTCTAGCTTCAAAAAGAATAGACTCCACCCTCTTTGATCTTCAACACTTAGTAGAAATTCGCTCCACTCTAGCTAGATTTCGCTCCTCCAAATTGCACTTCAACCTCTAGATTTTGCCCCTCAAATAGCTCTCCAATTTCGCACTTAGGAAAGGATGAATGGATGATTAAACTTGAACAAAGCATCACCCATATATAGAGCGCTCAACTTGATTCCCTCCAAGGCCGACTTGCCAAAAGGGAAATGAAAATGAAATAAAATCCCCCTCAAAAGAAGGCCGACTTGCTTGTAAAAGCAAATAAATGTATTTGAGCGCTCACCTTCATTTAAAATTTGAAAATTAATTTTAATGCCTCCAAAGTGGATTTTTGATTATTTCAAGGCCTAAAAATTAATTTATTAAATTAAAATGCCTTTAATTTAATGCGAATCTAATTTTAATTTTCCAAATGCCTCAAAATTAGCAATTTTTGCGATCTAATGCAATTTGGAGAATATTATTTTTTTAAAACAAGGCTTAATGAGATTTCATGAGGATTTCGCCCTGGACCCTCTCTGAGGGTTAGGAGAAATTTTTCTATTTTCAACAAAGTCCTTCATCATTTCTAGTCAAAAATTCTTCATGCGGGTGGAGAAAGTCATTTATTTTCCATTTATGATCAAAACTTGGTCTCTTTTCATTGCAAAATGAAGGAAATCAAAATCTCGTTGTGGGCCCTCTCTGAGGGTCAGGAGCGATTTTTCATTTTTTGCTCAAATTTCATATTTTTCAACCTCCAAAATCTCTTCAAGACATTTCAACTAGGTCCTTCCAATGAATTGTAAACTTAGCTCCATCCAATTTTGGAGAAAAGGTGTGATTTTGAAGTTTTTCGCTCTGGGCCCTCTCTGAGGGTCAGGAGCGACTTTTTGGTTTTGAGCTTGATTATCCACCATTTTTCATTGAAAATTCATTCATCACTTGGAAATGTTCTTCCTTCATCCATCTCATCCAAACTCACTTTGTTATTGCAAGGTAAAATGAGGATTTTCAATAATTTCGCTATGGGCCCTCTCTGAGGGTTCGAAGCGATTTTTCGTTGTGGGCCCTCTCTGATGGTCAGGAGCGATTTTTCATTTTCTGACCAAAATCATCAAGTTTCAAAGGCAAAATAATATTCATCATGTTCTTGGAGGTCTCTTCTCCTTGTCCTAACCTTGCCTTAGCACCATTTTGAAGAAAACATGCATTTTTTGAAAATCTCGCTGTGGGCCTTCAGCGAGGGTCCGGAGCGATTTTTTGGTTCTAGGCAAATTCCTTTATCTTTTAATCTTCAAATCACCTCCAATGAATAACACATCACATTCTCCTCTTGTCCAAGCAAGTTTTTATCTCAATTCTTCAAACCAAGGAGAGAATCTTGGAAAATCGCTATGGGCCCTCTCTGAGGGTCCAAAGTGATTTTTGTAATTGCTTTCAAAATATTGATTCTCAACGATTTCTTTTCACTTCAAGGCTTTTCAAACATCATTTAAAACCCATGCCTAACCTTAGCTTTCCTCAAACTTGGATGAAAAATCCCCATTTTAGGTTTCTCGCTGTGGGCCCTCTCTGAGGGTCCGGAGCAATTTTTCGCTGTGGGCCTTCAGTGAGGGTCAGGAGCGATTTTTTCATTTTGGGTTGATTTCTTCTTGTGTTGATCCTCCAAATTATATTCAATGGATATAAAATGCTTTCCTTCATCCCTTCCAATCATAAAATCACTTTGATCTTGCAAGAATAATGCATATTTGAAAATCTCGCTGTGGACCCTCTCTGAGGGTCAGGAGCGATTTTTACTACCTGGACCAAAATGTTTCACTTTTCATCTAAAAATCACTTTGCCAAGGGAGATATAGTCTTGTTCTTTGCTATGAATAAAAATTTTACTTTTTGAAGGGTCAGGAGTGAGATTTGACTTTTTGAACTCTTCATTAGGATAATTTTATCGAATATAACATTTAAGTATAAGTGACATTTCCTTCTATCTTTCTTCTTTCTTATACTTTAAGTTATATTCCATATATACTTTCAGGATGTTTGAGAGTGGTTTCAGACCTCTAGGAGTTATATTGCAAAATCTAGTTTTTGGAGGTTTTTTCAGTTTCCAGACTTAGTCAAATTTCAGGATCAGGACATCACTCAAGCAGAACCTGCTCTCCAGGTGATCCCCTTGGCGACACTCAAAATGCAAAGGCTAACTGACAAAACCCTAAAAGACCTAGAAAACAAACCCTAGAAAGCAAAAAAGCAGGGGTCCCCATTTGCAATGGGGTGATGTGTGAATACGTCACAACAATCCTCAGATGCGATCTTTATTTGATTATAACCAGAGAATCCATCCATCAATGATAACATTTCATGACCTGCTGTGAGATCTACAATCAAATCTATGTTTGGTAATGGGAAGTCATCCTTAGGACAAGCTTTGTTGATGTCTCTGAAATCTGTACATATTCTGATGCTGCGATCTAGTTTACTGACTGGCACTAAGTTGGAGATCCATTCAGGATAATCAATTGGATGTATGAATCCGACATCCAATAATTTCTCAAATTTTACTTTGACTAGTAATGCCACTTGTGGATGCATCTTTCTTAATTTCTATTTCAGTGGTTTTGCCCCCAGTTTAACTGTCAAATGATGCATTACCAAATCTGGATCTAATACAGGCATATCAGCGTATGACCATGCAAATTTGATTTGTCGTTCTTTGAAGAAACTTATGAATTTTGACCTTTCTAACTCCATCAACGATTGAGCTAGGAATATGTTGTGTGGAACCTCTTATGTACCAATGTTTGTTTTGATAGTCTCCTCTACCAACATGGATGACTTTTCCTCATGTGATACTGGGAGAATGTCGAGCCTTCCATCTTTGGGTGCCTCAGAGGTTTTTGCCCTCAGATACATCTTTTCTTTTTACTTTTTTGGGGTCAGACAATGCCACAGTGTGGTTTTCGCCATAAGACCCTTGGTTTGTTCTTATTTTCACATTTTTGTGACTGGAAGGTCCGACACCCTCACCAAAATATGCCACACTATTGAGTTCTATAGTGTATCCCGCTTTATGGTCCCCAGAGGGAAGATCATCTCGTATGCCAAGATAGTCAATAAAAGCTTCATCATTTTGGAATGTGTCAAACTGTGCAGGTCCTTCATGATCCTAGTCAATGAGTTGGTGGTGAACAAGGGGAAGGCCTTTAATGTCTTTGAAGTTAGTGGGGCTAAGAGTGAAGATGCAGTTATATTTGGGTATGTCAAGGTAATTATCGAGGTCATCATTGGCACTCTCCTCATCAGTCTCGATCGCGAATGAATCCAAATTATCATCACTAGTAGCGCATTCTAGGACAGGTGTTCTCATCCTATGTGATTTCAACCTAGGACCTTGAGACAAGGATTGTGTGGAATCCTCATGGGTTGTTTCTTGACCAACTTTGAATCTTTTATAAAATTCCTCTTCTTCTGTGGGTTCATCTGGCTCTCTGAATGTCTTGGTGAGCTCGTAGTCACTGGAGGATTTATCTGAACCCCATTCCCATTCGTTGGAGTCTATGGAATAGCGATCCTCTTGTTGAATTTTGGCAGCTTTGATTTGTAAGGCTTCTTCTATCCTTTGAGTGTGGACCTTGGAAGTCAGGAAACCAAGTCCCTTCAAGCATTCCCTTTTGAATGTCAATTCAGGTTGTAAAGGTTCAATGATGCCTTCCTTTCATAACCCAAGAGGGCTTTTTCCATCATACCCGAATTTTTGTAGTATCTTGAAACCTTTGCCATATTTCTCACATGGTAGACTGATATGATCTTGTGTATCATCTTCAAGGTCTTTGTAAAGCATTTTGTATAAGTCTTCCTCTTCCAGTTTGCCCCATCTTTGAAAGGTAGTAGGGTCCCATTTGAGTACAATGATGGATACTTGCTTGTTAGGATGTGGTCTTCCATATTCTTTTGGTGAACTCATGACTTGTCGTAAGTACATGGTCTGATTTAAAGTGTATTCCCCCATGCCCTTGTCCTAAAATTTGTCTTTAAGCTCACCTTGTTTTGATGTCGAAGGTTTTAATGACTCAGGATCAATGTATGCCGAAGAAGGAACAGCGTCACGATTACTGGGAATGATGGTCTCAGTTTTTTATCTCATGTTATTGCAGTATATGAACGGATTAGGATCACCATTAACTGTTACCTCCACTCCATTGTGAGGAAACTTAATGCATTAGTGATATGTAGATGGGACTGCCCTCATTTCATGAATCCAAGGATGCCCTAGCAATATTTTTTAAGTGAGATCTAGATCTAGGACTTGACAAACCACATCCTTCGTAACTGGCCCAACTCTGAGAGGTAAGGTGATTGTGCCCTTGGATGAACGCTCTTCATCATCATATGCCTTGATGGTGATTTTGTTTGTAGAATTCACAGCTTTATCAGAATATCCCAATTGTTTAATTGTGCTCAATGTACAAATGTTTAGACCAACTCCTCTATCTATCAGGACTCGTTTTATTCGATGTTTGTGTATGAAGGCTTCAATGTGTAATGGTGCATTATGTGGTTGGCTCACGGAGGCATCGTCGGCTTCTGTGAATGTAAGGGAGTGTGGAATGGAAAGGTATCCCACCATGGCTTGAAACTGGTCCACGTTCAGATCAATAGGAACAACAGTTTCTCTCAAGATTTTGTCAAGAATGGATTTATGTGCCGGGGATATGCGCAAGAGTTCAAGTATGGAGATGAGCGCGGGTGTCTTCCCTAACTGTTCTACAAGGTCATACTCAGGTTTGGTTGATGAAGAAGCGGTGTTTTTAGGACTATCTCGGGTCTCTGGGTAGAATTCTCAAGGTTTTTGTCCTTGATGATAATGGTAGAGACGTAATTGTCCATCGATATGTGATTGATAGTTGAATCATAGTTATAGGATGCTCTGGTATAATTGGTTTGGTCATTTGTGGCTTTATCTTTTCCCTTGTCATGTTTTGGGAATGGTTCCTTAAACATCTCATGTTCTTGATTGGATGAGTGTCCTTCAATCTCAATGTCACCTCTATCAATGAGATCTTGTATGATGTTCTTCAGTTGATGACAATTTCCTGTCTTATGACCCTTGCTCTTATGAAATTCACAATATTCGTCATCATTCCACCAATTTGGTTTAACCTTTGGTTCATATGGAGGAAAATCTGGAATAGTGATTACCTTATTTGCCACTAGCTTTTTGAAAACTAACTCAAGTGGTTCTCCCAATGGAGTGTACTTCCTTCGTGATCTAGAAGTTGTTTGAGTATTCACTTGATTTGATTTGGAAAAAATGAATTTGGGTCACACTGCATTGGCATCAACAATACCATCATTGACTATGTTCTTGTTTTAATTCCAAAATCTTGGTTTGTCTTTTCCTTTAAAGTCATCTTTGTTTTCCTTGAATATCTTAATGACTCCTTGTTCAATTAGGAATTTTTCTATCGCTAAGCCTTTTTCAATGACGTCCTTGAAGGTGGACAAACAAGATTTCCTTAGATCATAGCCAATGTCTTTGTTAACATTTTGGGTGAACATTTCTACCATTTGTTTTTGTGGAATTTCACAAGAGCATCTGCTGGCTAGATTCCTCCATCTTTGTAAAAATGATGCAAAAGACTCTCCCTCTTTTTGCTTGGTGTTGCACAAAGTAGTGGCTGATATGTCTGTCTCTATGTTGTAGGAGAAATGTTGGATAAATGCCTCTACTAAGTCACCCCATGACTTAATTCCAGGTGGGAGTTGAGAGAACCATTCCATAGCTTGATCTTCTAAGCTCTGTGGGAATAATCTCATCAAATATGTCTCTTCTGCTGCTATCTCAATGCAAGCTGTGAAAAACTGTCTTATGTGTGCCTTAGGATCCCCTTTTCCTCTATACTTATCAAATTTAGGCGTCACAAAGTGTGTAGGAAATGGAGGCATTGGAATGCTCTTGTCAAATGGATAAGGACATATGTCTCTCATTGTGTATGTTGGCTTCGGTGTATTTATGTCCTCCATTTTCTTTTGTAAGTCCCTGATTTGTTGCTCCAAATTGTTCTTAGGTGGAGATCAACTTCTTGGACCATACCCTATGCTTGAGGCACCAATTGGAGGAGAAGCATGTTGCATATATGGATGATATTGATCATACACATGTTCATATGGAGGAGGTTTATAGTGATGTTGCATATATGGACCACTTGGTATAGATTCATGTTGAGGAATGAAATATCTATTTTGTCCATGTATACCATACTCTACAGGCATGTCATGTTCTAATGTGTTGCCCCCAAATTTGACACGGGGTTTCCTTGTGTCCAAATTTTGAGCATGCCTTTGAATATCCAATTGCTTTGGTGGTTGATCCTGAGAATTGATATGTGATTGAGCATATTTCTCTGCATAAGACTTCCATAATAGTTTGTGAAGATGAGTATCATATGCTTGACCATGTGTGTATGGGACCTCTGGCTTTTGAAACAAAGATGATGCTGATTCAGGCACAAGACATGGTCGTCTATTGCCTCCACTATTAGGCCTCCTTTGATCCATGTTGGAGTGAGGTTGTTGCAAAGGTCGATTTTCCATTATTTGAGACATGTCAAAATCATGAGGTATCTTGGCTCCACTTTGTGCCATCATTTGTAAGAAGTATTGTCTATCCCTCCTCATTATTTCCTCAACCAATCGATTGAAATGGGGATCCATAATGGATTCTTCCACATCTGCTGAATGTACTGAAAAGTTGTCCATATCATCATTGTGTGTATCATTATTGTTTGTAGTGTCCATGTTCTCAACATTTGGAATGTTTCTATAGGCATCCATGTCAGGTAATGTAGTATGATCAGAATTGAAAAAGATATCATTGTCATACTCATAAGAACTCATGTTTGCGGACTCTTAAGCCTCTTTAGTTTCTCTCCTAGATTTTTGAAGACGGGTTTCAACCATGAACTAAGTATTGACCGAGATGTGTGAGACTAGATGAAAATGGAAAAAGTATGGAAGACCAAGGGTTGGATGGAATGTAAATGAATCTAAGGTGTACTTGCAATGTCCAAAGTGTAAGACCAAGTATGTATGTAGTAGAGTAGATGTGACTTCCAAAGAGAGGATAGTTTCTCTTGATGAGGTAAGTTGACCTTGACTCTAAGTAAGACCAAATGAGACCCAAAGGTGATAGACCTTGATGAGGGACCACTTAGCAAAATGTTGTTGTATGTAGTGTGTTGACAAAGTATGATGAGGACAAGCAAGTGACCTTTTGACTCAAGTTTAGACAAATGTAAATGTAATGTAAGGTGTAAAGCAATGATGGACTGTGTGAGACCCAAAGACAGGTTGAATGCTAGATGAAAACCTAGAGAAATAACCTAGGAAGCTCAAGAATTATGAAATTGACTGTGTTTGTTTGCTGGGCTGTAAAAGTTTTTCAATTCTGAACACAGTCGTGCCTGTATATTTCATAGACGCGATTTCCTGACACAGACGTGGTTCTGTTTAACACAAACGTGTTTCTGAGATTTTTTTGTAAATTGCAATGTTGATTCTGAAAGCACAGACACATTTTTGCCCTTCACAGACGCGGTTATACAACACAGATGCTATTATGTCCGACACAGACGCGTTTCTGCAAAATTTGTGCAATTTTTTCCAATCTGTGAAGTCATTTTTGTTGTGACCAAATCTGACTGTTTGATTGTTTTTCATGACAAGAGGACACAGTGTTGATGAAGACCCAATGTTTGCAAGTGTCTAGACTCAAAATGACTCCAAGAAAAGTGTGTTGTTTGATGTAAAAATGTTTTGCATACACTTGAAGACACAAAAGACACAATGTTTTGCTGTTTGGTCTTAAATGTTTTGAATGTTTAAAATAAGTCAAGCACAATTCTTATGGCTGGCCAAGACAATAGTTGTTGATCCCACATGGGGTTTTACCCCTGAGGCTACGCTATTCAGAGTGGATACTTAGATGCTTGACCTCACTGGCTCCACCCTTGGCACTCACTTCTCGGGTCAGCCAAGCATCAGTCCCCACGAAAACTCCCTGTGGCGAACTTTGTATCTCTACTAAGAACTGTATGTGTGTGGGCCACTACCAGAGGTCCGACCTCTTGCCTCAACAACTAGAAGGATCTGGGCTTCTAAAACAGAAAGGTGCTAGTAAGGGCATCCGCTTGTGTGGCCATACATGCGGCACTTTCAGCTCTATAAATATAGAAGGCTCCTAGCCGGTAGGGGTTACGCCCTACAACTGATCAAATAAATTTGATCAAACGGGTTTATGGGGAGACATAGTGTCGGTATGAACTAATCAACACACG
Organism: Cryptomeria japonica; assembly: GCF_030272615.1. Lineage (NCBI taxonomy): Eukaryota > Viridiplantae > Streptophyta > Pinopsida > Cupressales > Cupressaceae > Cryptomeria > Cryptomeria japonica. The sequence continues at coordinate 799,136,658 of NC_081409.1, forward strand.
TTATTCATAATTTTCACCATGAATACAATTATTTATAGTGGTTTGGAAGAAGATGGTTTTTCTTTTGCTACCACTTGGGTCATTCTCTTCTCACTAGTAGTCTTAATGACCACACGGGAAGACAGGCCCTCTAAAGATTAAACAAAAAGAGCCTATTGCTCAAGACACAAAAGACAATGATTCAATTTTAGTGTACCAATTGAAGTGTTTGCTAGTCTATTGAAAACAAAGCACACAATAAAAATCCAAAAACCCTTGCCAAGGACCTGCAACAAAGAGTTATTAGTAGTTTGGATTGTTTGAAATAATCACCCCTTCCTGCAAGCACACAAGTTAGGTAAATTTTAAATCCAAAAGACTTTGTGAAATTAGGGGCCTTCAACCAAACGATTTTGTTTTTAAGACAGGCTGCACCAATTTCATTAGCTAGATTTGCAAATGTTAGCTCAAAATAAACCGGATCTGAAATATTAAATGACCAAAAATTGAATCATTAAAACTCCAAAAATGAAATCAATGCACACAAACGTGGTTACCCCAGACATAGACGCGGCTTTCTGACGCAGACGCGGTTCCAGAACCCAGAAGTGATTTCTGGACACAGACACATCTAAAAACACCTCAGACTCGACTGAGGAACACAGACACGGTTTTCGGAATCTACAAAATAAAATATTGTCGAGGACATAGATGCGATTCCAGATGTCACAGACACGGCAGAAAATCAAAGACGCGATCCGAAAGTACACAGGCGCGGAAATACCAAAATGTCGTCAAAAATGTCAGATCTACAACTTCAAAATACAATATCTACAACAAGGATGTTAAATGCAGAAGGGACAAGAGTCCCACCGGGCGTGCCAAAATGTATATGGTGAAAATGGATAACAATAATAATGATATTGAAAGGCTAAATGAATTCAACCACAAAACCCTAGCCTAACAACAACAAAGATCCACCATAACATATGAAGATTACCTAAGACAATGCAAATCAAATGAAATCACAAAGATTATACCATCACATGTCCAATAGGGTTTGGATCTCCATTCTTCCTATCTCCATTGATCTTGCTTGATATATTTGCTCTCAGATTTTATGTGCACAAGAGCTCAACAAAGAACAGAATGTGGTTGCAAGTAGGATCGCCTGTGTTCAAAAGCGTAGTGTAGTCAAGTAGTCAACGGGGGGCATAGATTGATTAGAATGATTGATTAGGGTTGATAATGAAGGAAGCATCTCCTTATATAGAAGACACTATAAGAAATGGAGGGATAAGATTGAGAGGTGTAAAAGGAGGTTGGCTATGATTAGAGGGTAGGTAAAAGAAATAATAAAATAATGAAAGGGGTAGGTAGTGTATGAATTAAGAGATGAATGACATGTGTCATGGGTAGAAAAGGTTAATGAATTAATTAAATAAATAAATATTTATTTAATTGATAGAAGGAGTGGGATAATTAAATAAATAAGATATTTATTTAATTTAGGAAAAGGATAATTTAAATAAATAAATGTATTTATTTAAATGAGAAATAAGGCTAGAAGAGGATAAATGAATTAATTAAATAAATAAAGATTTATTTAATTAATAGAAGAATTAGGCTAAAGTAATTAAATAAATAAAATATTTATTTAATTAGATTGGACAATTTTGGGTGTCTACAAGTGCCATCCACTAATCTCTTTGCTCCAAGTGCTAAAATACTACCTTTCTCATCTCAAGCTATGACCCCTGCACCGGAGATCCTGGGATTCCCCCTAGATGCCCCATCAAAGTTCATCTTGATCCATCCCCTATCTGGCGACATCCACACATGACTTTTATCACTAAGCCTAGGAGGATAAGCCCTCAAAAGCCCATTAGCAAGCCAATAATAATGAATATATTATTGGTTGCTAATTATCGGTTATTGGCACATTAGATCTATGTCTAGTTTATTCCTATAATTACATGAAATTAGGAACTCTTAGAATAATTTCTTCAATTTGTTTAGCTCAAATCATACATATGTGGTGAAAGAGTGGGATGAGTTCTAGACTATATTCTCGACACGTAGGATAATGAGGAAGATTGATGGTAGAAGATAAAAGGAGAAAAAACAAGATTCTAATCCACATGTAGATGGTTTTAATGACTAATATTAAAGGTCCATAAGGATTAATGATGATGTAAAATTCCATGAGGAAGAATTAAGATAGATGACACATGGAGAATTATTATTTTCTACTTATATAGATTAGAACTTAGTTTTATGTGTCACTATAATATTTATTTATATATCTATACAAGTGAATAATGAACAAGCCCCTAAAGGAATAATCACGAACCCCTTGTCAAATAGATCAATAATTTTATTTTTCTAGATGACTTAAAATTATAAAAACATATGGATTTTTATTTCAAAAACTAAGTCCAAATATATCTAAATTTAATAGTAATCATCAATAAAAATATTCATCAAATGGTTTCACTTCCCGTTGGTTGCCTTAGCTAAAATAATGTTTTCAAGAATGATCTAATAAGGTCTAATATGTTTGTGATATGATAAACCATTGAATTATCATGGCATATGCCATGCCTACATAATCAACAAACTTGACGATCACATAGAATAGGGGAGAGGACCCAATAGCTGTGCACCCTAACTTTGCGCTTCTCAAAATCTTAAGTGAAAATTTCAAATCACTTTCAATTTTTTACAATAGCTTATGTGGCAAGTCCCCTGCTTATAACTAAGGTTTCAGGGCCACATCATCAAAATATGATGCTACATTAGCATGCTTTTTGCCAAGGTGTCCAAAACAACCAAAAAAAAGGAGAGGCCAATAGTTGTGCAAAAAAGGCCCCCATATTTGTGCAGCTGATGTGGAATCACATGGTTGGTTGTTGTAGACACCTAAAATTGTCCTGTCTAATTAAATAAATAACTTTATTTGTTTAATTATTTTATCCTAATTCTTCTATTAATTAAATGAATCTTTATTTATTTAATTAATTCATTTAACCTCTTCTAGTCTTATTTCTCATTTAAATAAATACATTTATTTATTTAAATAATCCTTTTCCTAAATTAAATAAATATTTTATTTATTTAATTGATCTCTCTTCTTCTATTAATTAATTAAATTTTTATTTATTTAATTAATTCATTAACCTTTTCAAGCTATGACACATGACATTCATCTCTTAATTCCTACACTACTTACCCTCTTATTATTTTATTATTTTCTCTACCTACCCTCTAATCTTAGCCGACCATTTATCTTTTACACCTCTCAATCTTATCCCTCCATTTCTTATAGTGTCTTCTATATAAAGAGATGCTTCCTTCATTATCAACCCTACACATTTTAATCATTCTATTCTACCCAACTACGCTTTCGAACTGTCATATGAGATCAAGCCTACTTGCAACCACATTTCCGTTCTTTGTTGAGCTCTTGTGCACACATAAAATTTGAGAGCAAATATATCAAGCAAGATCAATGGAGATAGGAAGAATGGAGATTCAAACCCTATTGGACATGTGATGGTATAATATTTGTGATTTCATTTGATTTGCATTGTCTTAGGTAATCTTCATATGTTATGGTGGATCTTTGTTGTTGTTAGGATAGGGTTTTGTTGTTGAATTCATTTAGTCTTTCAACATTGTTGTTTCCACTTTTCACCATAAAAATTTTGGCACGTCCGGTGGGACATGGATTTTTGTTAGATCTATGTTTTTTTGCTGGTTTTCCTAACTATATATTGTTGTTTTGTAAAACAATTTGGAGAATAACCTTGTGCAGCTAGGGTTTTGGACACAAAATCAAGATCTTGGAGAGATTTGATCTGATCTCACAAATGGCTAAGAATTTTTGCACCAAATTTTGTTTACAAGTTGAAGACGGTATTAAGAGCTCTCAATCCAAAACTAAAAATTTTTGGAGCAAATTTGCATTTTCTATGAAGTTTTTATGATTTTTCATAAAAAATTAATTTTGAGAGTAAATGAGCGAATTTTTTTGATTTTCTTACATTTTTGGAAATCTCTCATATTTATACACAGGATCTGTTATTTGTGATTTTAATTTTGATGCAAAATCATTCCTAAAAAATCTGATCTTTAAAAATTAGGGTTTTTCATTATTTTGATCAGATCTCACAAACAGCTTTGAATTGTGGCATCAAAGTTTTTTTGCAAGTCAAGAACATTGTCAGAGGTTCTCAGTAAAAATTTTAGATTTTTTGGAGCATATTATAAGTTTCTATGAATTTTTTATGTATTTTCATACAAAATTAATTTTGAGAGAAAATTAGTGAATTTTTTGGATTTTCTTACATTTTTGGAAATCTCTCATAATTATACATAATATCTATTCTTTGTGATTTTAATTTTGATACAAAATACTTCCTAAAAAATTAGATCTTTGAAAATTAGGGTTTTGTATTATTTTTCTCATATCTCACAAACTACTTTGAAATTTTGCAGAAATTTTTTTATGCAGGTTTGGAAGATCATCAGGAGTGTCCAGTAAAAATTTCAGATTTTTTGGATCAATTTTGCATTTTATATGATTTTTCATTAAAAATTTAATTTTTGGAGCAAATTAGCAAAGTTTTTTGATTTTCTTACATTTCTAGAAATTTCTTGAAATTTTACAGTGGTCTTTTTTGGTGATGAATCAAATCTTTGAATTGATAAAAAAAAAACGCATTGTTGAAGGCCCCTATTTCACAAAGTCTTTTGGATCTAAAATTGACCTAAGTTGTGTGCTTGCAGGAAGGGGTGATCATTTGAAACAATCCAAACTACTAATAGATCTTTGTTGCAGGACCTTGACAATGATTTTCTTTTTTATTGTGTGCCTTGTTTTCATAGATTATCAAACACTTCAATTGGTGCACTAAAATTGAACCAATGTCTTTTGTGTCTTGGGCGATAGACTCTTTTTGTTTCATCTTTAGAGGGCCTGTCTCCCCGTGTGGTCATTAGGACTACTAGTGAGGAGAGAATGACCCAAGTGGTAGCAAGGAAAATACATCCTCTTCTGAACCACTATAAACAACTGTATCCATGGTGAAAGCCATGGGTAACGTGTGCTGATTAATTCATACTGACACTATGTCTCCACATAAACTTGTTTGATCAAATTTATTTGATCAGTTGTAGGGCATAACCCCTACCGGTTGGGAGCCTTCTGTATTTATAGTGCTGAAAGTGCCGCATGTATGGCCACACGAGCGGATGCCCTTACTAGCACCTTTTTGTTTTAGAAAGCCAAAATCCATCTAGTTTTTGGGTTAGGAGGTCAGACCTCTGGAGCGACCCACACACATACGGTTCTTAGTAGAGATACAAAGTTCACCATGAGGAGTTTTCGTGGGGACAAATGCTTGGCTGCCTCAGAGAAGTGAGTGTCGAGAGTGGAGCCAGTGGGGTCAAGCATCTAAGCATCCACTTTGAATAGTGTAGCCTCGGGGGAAACCCCATGTGGGATCAACAACTATTGTCTTGGCCAGCCATAAGAATTGTGCTTTTCTTCTTTTGAACAATCAAAAATTAAAGATCAAACATCAAAACATTGTGTCTTTTATGTCTTAAAGTGTATGCAAAATAATTTTACATCAAACAACACACTTTTCTTTGAGTCATTTTGAATCTAAACACTTGCAAACATTGAGTCTTCATCAACATTGTGTCCTCTTGTCACGAAAAAATAGTCACAAATTCAAATTTGGTCACAACAAACAACTTCACAAATTGGAAAAATTTATAGCCCAGCAAACAAGAGCAATCAGTTTCAGAATTCTTGAGCTTCCTAAGTTATTTCTCTAGATTTTCATCTAGCATTCAACCTATCTTTGGGTCTCACAAAGTTCATCATTGCTTTACACCTTGCATTACATTTACATTTGTCTAAACTTGAGTCAAAAGGTCACTTGCTTGTCCACCATCATACTTTGTCAACACACTACATTCAACAACATTTTGCTAAGTGGTCCCTCATCAAGGTCTATCACCTTTGGGTCTCATTTGGTCTTACTAAGAGTCAAGGTCAACTTACCTCATCAAGAGAAATTGTCATCTCTTTGGAAGTCACACCTACTCTACTACATACATACTTGGTCTTATACTTTGGACATTGCAAGTACACCTCAGATTCATTTACATTCCATCCAACTCTTGGTCTTCCATAATCTTTCCATTTTCATCTAGTCTCACACATCTTGGTCAAGACCCAGTTCATGGTTGAAACCCATTCCCAAAAATCTAGGAGAGAAGCTAAAGAGGCTCAAGAGTCCGTAAACATGAGTGCCTATGAGTATGACAATGATGTCTTTTTAAATTCGGATCATACCACATTACCTGGCATGGACGCTTATAGAAACATTCAAAATGTTGACAACATGGATAACACTACAAACAACAATGATACACACAATGACAATATGAACAACTTTTCCATACATTTAGCAGAAGTGGAAGACTCCATTATGGATCCCCGTTTCAATCGATTGGTTGAGGAAATAATGAGGAGAGATAGACAATATTTCTTATAAGTGATGGTACAAAGTGGAGCCAAGATCCCTCATGATTTTGACATGTCTCAAATAATGGAAAATCGACCTTTGCAACAACTTCACCTCAACATGGATCAAAGGACGCCTAATAGTGGGGGCAATAGAGGACCACATCTTGTGCCTGAATCAACATCATCTTTGTTTCAAAAACTTGAGGTCCCATACACACATGGTCAAGCATATGACACTCACTTTCGCTGACCATTATGGAAGTCTTATGCAGAAAAATATGCTCAATCACATGCCAATGCTAAGGATCAACCACCAAAACAATTGGATATCCAAAGGCATGCTCAAAATTTGGACACAAGGAAACCCCACATCAAATTTGGGGGCAACACATTAGAACAAACTCATGGCATGCCTATAGAGTATGGTATACATGGACAAAATAGATATTCCATTCCTTATCATGACTCTATACCAAGTGGTCCCTATACGCAACATCATTATAGACCTCCTCCATATGAACATGTGTATGATCAATATCATCCATATATGAATTATGCTTCTCCTCCACCTGGTGGTTCAGGCATGGGGTATGGTCCAAGAAGTTGGTCTCCACCTAAGAACAATTTGGAGCAGCAAATTAAGGACTTACAAAAGAAAATGGAGGACATAAATACAACGAAGCCAACTTATACAATGAGAGACATATGTCCCTATCCATTTAACAAAAGCATTCCAATGCCTCCTTTTCCTGCACATTTTGTGACACCTAAGTTCGATAAGTACAAAGGAAAAGGGGATCCTAAAGCACATCTAAGACAATTTTTCACAACTTGCATTGAGGTAGCATCAGAAGAGACATATTTGATGAGACTATTACCACAAAGATTAGGTGATCAAGCTATGGAATGGTTCTCCCAACTCCCACCTGGAATTAAGTCATGGGGTGACTTAGCAGAGGCATTTATCCAACATTTCTCGTACAACATAGAGATAGACATATCAGTCAATACTTTGTGCAACACCAAGCAAAAGGATGGAGAGTCTTTTTCATCATTTTTACAAAGATGGAGAAATCTAGCCAGCAGATGCCCTTGTGAAATTACACAAAAACAAATGGTAGAGATGTTCACCCAGAATGTCCATAGAGAAATTGGTTATGACCTAAGAAAATCTTGTTTGTCCACCTTCAAGGACGTCATTGAAAAAGGATTAGCAATAAAGAAGGTCCTAATTGAGCAAGGCATCGTTAAAATAGTCAAAGAAAACAAAGAGGACTTTAAAAGAAAAGACAAGCCAAGATTTTGGAATAAAAACAAGAACACAGTCAATGACAGTGTTGTTGATGCCAATACAGTACGACCCAAAATCATTTTTTTCTGGATCAAGCTCTACAAACAATCAAGTGAATACTCAAACAACTTCCAAGTCATGAAGGAAGTACACTCCATTGGGAGAACCACTAGAGTCAGTTTTCGAAAAGCTAGTGGCAAACAAAATAATAACAATCCTAGATCTACCTCCATATGAGCCAAAGGTTAAACCAAATTGGTGGAATGATGATGAGTATTGTGAATTTCATAAGAGCAAGGGCCATAAAATAGGAATCTGTCATCGACTGAAGAACATCATACAAGATCTCATTGAGATTGAAGGACACTCATCCAATCAAGAACATGAAATGTTTAAAGAACCATTCCCAAAACATGACAAGAGAAAAGCTAAAGCTATAGATGACCAAACCAACTATACTAGAGCATCCTATAACTATGATTCAACTACCAATCACATTTCAATGGACAATTATTTCTCTACCATTATCATCAAGGACAAAACGCCTGAGAATTCTACCCATAGACCTAAGATTGTCCTAAAAAGCATTGGATCTTCTTCTGAACCAACCTCTGAATGTAATGTCACAACTCGTCGAGGTAAATTCACCTTGCAAGGTGCTCCAGCTAAAAACACTGCTTCCTCATCAACCAAGCCTAAGTATGACCTTGTAGAACAGTTAGGGAAGACACCCACACTCATCTCCATCCTCGAGCTTTTACGCTTATCCCCACACATAAAGCCATTCTTGACAAAACTTTGAGAGAAACTTTTGTCCCCACTGATCTGAACGTGGACCAGTTTCATGCCATGGTGGGATACCTTTCCGTTCCACACTCCCTTACATTCACAGAAGCTGACGACGCCTTCGTGAGCCAACCACATAATGCACCTTTACACATTGAAGCATTCTTACATAAACATCAAATAAAACGAGTCCTGATAGATGGAGGAGCGGGTCTAAAAAATTGTACATTGAGCGCTATTAAACAATTGGGATATTCTGATAAAGTTGTGAATGCTACAAACAAAATTACCATCAAGGCATATGATGATGAAGAGCGTTCATCCAAGGGCACAGTCACCTTGCCTCTCAGAGTTGGGCCAGTTACAAAAGATGTGATTTGTCAAGTCCTTGATTTATAGCTCACATACAACATACTTTTGAGACTTCCATGGATTCATGAGATGAGCGCAATCCCTTCTACATATCATCGATGTATCAAGTTTCCACACAATGGAGTTGAAGTGACTGTCAAAACTTACCCAAATCCATTCATATATTGCAATAATATGTGACCTAGATCAAAAATAACAATCCCAGTCAATCGAGACGTTGTTCCTTCATCAGCATATGTGGATCCAGAATCCTTGAAAGCTTCTACATCCAAACAAATGGAGCTCAAAGAAAAGTTCAAGTTTAAAGACATGGGATGTGGTGAGTATATCTTTCATGTTGATTAACTCTCACTATCTCCTAAAGTATTTAGTTGACAAGAACAATCTATAAACAATTTGCAATATCAAGGAATTGGGTGTGAACCACCTAGTGTTGTGGCTACTAAGTATGAACTCAAATCTCCTCTAGTGGTGCCAACAACTCTTGATATCAATAGTCCTAAGAGTGGTTCCAGTGAAGAATCTATTGAGTGTATCACCAACCCTCTTGATAAATCTTATATCCTTACCATTTCATCCACTCATTCCATTTCCACTCCTCTCCCAGACTTGGATCAACAAGAATTAAAAAATCCCTTACTCATTGGGGATCAAGAATCAAGCTTTGAAAAGAAAAATCTAAAAGTAAAAAATAAAGAAAAGTCAAAAGCTATTGGACTCTGCAAAAATCAAAGTCAAGGATAAAAATCCTATGAACAAAAAAGAACAAGAGTTGATCTCCCCTAATACCAAAATAATTGGGGGCAAAACTTCTAAAATTTTAAGTCAAAAAGCATACTTGTTGATCCTAAGTCTCCATCATGCTATCCTACTTTCACTTCTTTTCATAATCATAAACCTTCATAACTCATCCACTTGTTTCGCACATCCTTTCCCTTCTGGCGATACATCATGGACCTTTAATGGAGCTTCTTCGAGGGACTTTGTTATCAGAGATGCCCAAACTTCTTTAGGTGACATGTATATGGGCTTGTGTAGTCCACACACTAGTAATTCTATTTCAGTTCCTTTATCAAGGAAGATAGTCACTTGAGCTACATGTCATTCAATCAAGCAACAATGCAACTACAATCATAAGATAAATCCTCACACATTCAAGGTGGGTGACTTAGATCTTAGAGAAAATCCCAAAAATCAGCAAGACAGAGAGAAGAAGGGCAAGTTCGAACCAAATTGGCTTGGTTCTTACATCATCACAACAACCTATGGATCCGATACATATCAGCTCTCAACCACAAAGGATGAACCTTTTGAGGATCCTATCAGCAATATGCACCTTGGCAGGTTTTACACATAGCTCTTCAGAATATACTACTTCAAAAATACAAAAAAAAAATTTAAAATTTAAAAAATTAAAAAAAAATCATAAAAATTAAAAAATCATTACTTGGTGAAAACCTGGAAAATAGGCACCTTGTGACACAAAAAAAAAATGAAAAATAAAAAAAGTAAAGAAAAAAACATTTCGTCCAACGGTGAAAACCACTTCGGTGGCGCCCTGGACAAGTACCATGGTGAAAACTGGGTCACCGGTGCCATGTGTAGAGACATTGCTCCTCCTTCCTTCAGGATTCTTTCACTTTGCACACACTCACAACCAATCCATCCATAATAAACTTTACACATTCCCATCATGGCTTGTCGTTGATCTACCTAAGATTGGTTAGGCATTCATAATAACCTCCCTTTTCACCCCTTTCCATCCATAATAAATTAGCTCCTATCTATGGCTAAGGAAAATCCTACATCTAGTAATAGGTGTGGAACTAAGAGCATCACATGTTTTGAGGAGTACAGTTTCTTCCAATTTTATTTAGTCTATCTGTGCACAATCCGCAATAAAACAACATTTGCATCACAGATCCACAATAAAGTTCCATTTTCTCTGCAATAAAGTATCAGTTTCATGGATTCAGTCAATTTCAGATAAGACACAATATCAACAATGGGCTTCAACAAATCAAATCTTTCAACAGACTCAGACAACAGTATGGTTCAGTGCTATCTATCCTTTTTGTGAAAGTAAACATTGTGACCACAATCAAATAAGACTTATACAAGTGACAAGAGACACTAAACTTGAGGACTACAGTGGATGATGATGTCGATTCTTGGTTTTCTTTTGATTTTATCTTTCTGGTGACATGTCTTTTAGCTTTTCTAGGATGTCTCTGACTAGAGATTTTATCTCCAGGATGTCTTTGACTAGAAAGGTGAGGATGGGGTATCGTCACCTATTTTTCTTTGTTGTCTGTGGATTGTCTTTTAGTAATGCTATGACTTGTCCAAGGATATGAGGACAATGAAAGTGAAATGGGTACAATGACTGTCCGAGTCGAACATATGTCTCGATTGTCATAACCTATTTTTCCATAATAAAGCTCAATGATGATAAAGCACAAGAAGCTCTTTCACTTTCATATCTTCTATCTTCCATCCCCCCTTCTTGATTGACTTCCATCGTCCTTTTTGAGTCTATGTAGCCTGCTATCACACGACTTAGTATAATGACACACCAAAAATATTTGCATTTCATGTAGCTTCACCTACATTACCACATATTAGTATTTCATACATACATATAGATATCACAATTGCATCACATCCTGCACACAACACATGTTAGCACATTCTACATTTTCCTCATGCATTTCATCATTTGCATTATCATACTCATCTGCATATCATACGTTCACATTTTCATTTGCATAACATATTTAAAAACATAAAAGAACAAAAATATTGCATTTCATCATGTACATATTCTCATCCATGTAATAAGCATCATATAGAACCATGCATCATCATAAAACATATAGACACATCACATAGGTAGACACGCATATAGCTGCCACAAGGATGAATCTCATATATATATATATATATATATATATATAATCATAAGTGTCATGATACAATGATGTCAAAATACATATGGCTACAAAATCATCCGAAGGTGTCTACATCATCATACAAAATAGTACAAAACCGATACATAGGGAGCCCTCTAAGGCTATGATGAACTCCCTCCCTCGGAGCCGGCTGGCCTTGATGGAGTCTGAGCCTTGGAAGGACCCACCCCAGGATCATCTCTCCTGCCCCCTCTATCTAGTGGTGGTGGAGGACCCATGACCCCACTGCTAGATGCTTGTATCCTATTTCTCCCTCCAGTGGTTGTCGTAGTCCGTGATGGTTTCCGGAAGCTCCTAGCCCGCTGATCTGGTGGCATTGCTCCATAGTATAAGTCTCTCTAGTAGCCTATTGGTGTAGGAGCACCCTATCAAGCTCTCCCTCCTTCTTGTTTTGTTGGTTTTATGCTTCTTATGAAGCCATTGTACATAAAATAATGAGCCATGTGCTCATAGGTCCTAGGTAGGGTCCTAGTGGAGATCTTAGGGGTCATAAGTCAAGATTGTGATTTTCTTGAAAATGGAGGGAATGTGTGTCTTTGAGGTGTTTAGGGGTCCTTTATAACATGGTGGTGTCCTTAGGCTGGCCCAATGTGGGTCTAGGAGTCATGAAAAGCAACATTGGGAAAGTTGCTCAAAAGTTGCAAAAGTTGCATGACAACTTTTAAAAGTTGTCAAGCAACTTTTCCACCATGATGTCAAATTCTTTAGGTTAGCATGGAAAACCCTAGTATGGGCACATAGACTGAGGTATGGGTAGTATAAGTATTTCCAAACCCTAAGTTAATGGGTTGGATGTCAGATATTGTACGGCCTAAGCAAAGAGACCTGACTGTGACTGTATTTTGGTTACCAGTCAGTTTGAATGAAGCAACCGAACTGGTTAAAGGATTGATTTGCATGTAAAACTATGTGGAGTGTCTTCTATGGTGTAAATAATTTCATTATGAGCAATTAGATTAGGTTTTTATTTGCAGATTGAGTGTGTTTGTAAATTGTCTTCTTACTATCCAGTTTTGGACAAGATTGTGTAAATGGCTGCATAACTCCATTCCCCATTGTGGAAGCACCATGAAACCATGGGGAATGAGAGTGAAGACCTTGTACCATACTACAAAGAAAGAAGGGCCCTTGAAAATGCAGGGAGGCCATCAAGAGACCCAATCCTAGGCAAGACTGAATAGTGCCCGGCTAGGAAGGGTTAAGTTGCAGAGGTTTTGGAGAGAAAGGTTGGTCAGAGAAGAGAGCACCCTTTGGAGAAGTTGGAGAGGGGTGAGTGAAGTACCATTGGTGTGAAGGAGAATCTTCCACCAATCCACACAAGGTGGCAAGAACAACAAAATTGCACTGTGTCCCTGGCAGGTCCTAAAAACCCTTAAAAACTTTAAAATCTACCTAGGGCACTGTACGGACACTTGGAGGCCTAAAACCTAGAAAATCCTTGAGTCCTTGCCAAATGAATGGTAGTCCATTTTGGGAGTTAGGGTTGTTTTTGCGTCATTTGTGTGAGGGATCCCTAAAGGACCAAGTAGGAGGCCTAATTGGTCAAAATCCTTGTAGCCCTATTTTGTAAGTAAAAACACAAAATAGTGAAATCGGTAAGGAGTTGGAGTCTTGAAACTTCTTGGGGGAACATGAATGGGTAGAAAGACCATGAAATAGACCTTTTATAACCTTGCTAAGACCTTGGAAGGTGGGGAACAATCCTAGCCCTTATTAGCCATAGTAAGGGGTTTTGAGTCTCATGAGTAGGCAAGACCTTAGGAGCAGCATAGCAACTCATTGGTGGCTGGATTGGGAAAGGTCAAGGGATTCCTCAAGAAAAGGAAGTCTTAGAGACCCTAGGGTGTGAGGAGAACACCAGGTGATCCAAGGAAAGGATCCAAGAGCATAGACTAGGCTAGTCTATCCTAAGCACCAACCCATCAAATTGGTATCAGAGCAAGTTAAAGACTTGTTGGACTGTGTATGTCTCTATATACTGGTGAATCAGTAGGGGAGAGCAGAATGGTCACTAATGCAGAGCTAGCTAGAGAGGTGGAAGAACAAAAGGAGAAGAATAGACTCCTTGAAGAAGCTATGAGCGAGATAAGGGATAAACTGCAAGAAGTGGTAGATCAGAGGACACAAGGACCTTGGGATGAAGACACGAAGGGTAAAGGCAAGAAGACTATAGACATAGATGAAATTATCCCTAAACCAAATCCCTTGTTCAATGAAGAACCTTTTGTGAAGGCTATTAAGGCCTTGAACACCAAAGCCTTTGAAGGATTGTCACATTTCAGTGGAAGAATGGACATTGACACTGTTATGGAATGGATTGAGGGCATGGAGAACCACTTTGAGTGTGAAGGAGTGACAGAGGCTCAAAAGGTTAAAGTTGCCAAATCAAGATTAAGGGGAGCAGCTTTGACATGGTGGAAGTACCTGCAAGAAGAAAGAGTTAGTATGGGAAAGCTACCTATTGCAAATTGGAAAGCTATGGTGAGTAAGATTAAGGAGAATTACTTACCAGAGGATTATGAAGTTCAAATTCATAAGAAGAGACAAGGATTGAAGCAGAAGGATCTTGATGTGACCTCCTACACAGAGGAGTTTCAAAAGCCATGTCTTAGATCCAAAATCCAAGAAGATGAATCTGTTAAGGTGGCTAGGTACCTAAGCGTCCTAAAGTGGAACATTCAAGAGGAGATAAGCCTATGGACTCCTACTACTGTCCAAAAATGTCATTAGCTTGCTGCCAAGGTAGAAGAGAGGAACAAAAGGAAAGGAGACTCCAATAACAGGGGTAGAGGCAGAGGTAGAGATCAAGTGAATCACCGAGGTGGTTACCAAAGCAAGGAAAATGAGCCAAGGAACCAAGGAGAAGCCAAGTTGACTGAGCATGGCAGTGAAGCCAATCTCAAAGGAGGAAATTCTAGAGGAAGAGGTGCACAAGGTTGTTCAAATAGGGGTAGAGGTACCGGCAGAGGTAACTCCTATTTTGGAACAATGAAGTGTTACAATTATGGACAATTGGGACACCCTTTATATAGATGCCCTGACAAGCCTACATCATCAAATAGTGAAAAGAGGGTTGCATATGCACATGAAGACTCTTCAAGCAGCAAGACACCTGAGGTGGACCATATTGAATCAGATATTGGAGAAAATCTGATGTTTAATAGGGTCTTGATAAGACAGCCAGAGAAGAATGAACCTAAGCATATGAGAGCATTGTTTAGGGTGAGGTGCAAGATTCTTGGTAAAGTTTGCAAGGTGATAGTTGATTCAGGCTCAACTGACAATATCATATCAGAAGAGGCAGTCAAGAAATTGAAACTCATGAGGATACCCCACACTAACCCATACAAGGTGACATGGTTGAATCATGAGCAGAGTGTGCTAGTCAATGAGCAGACTTGGGTAGAGTTTTCTATTGGAGGATACAAGGATAAGATCCTTTGTGATGTGTTGCCTATGGATGCATGCCACTTATTGCTAGGAAGACCCTGGCAATTTGATAGGAAGGTGATCTATGATGGAGAGGAGAACTCCATTTCCTTTAAGAAGGATAGCAAGACCTTCAAGATTCAATCTTTGACAGAGAATGAAGAGGGAACTTCAAGAACACCTAGTGTTTTATTGGCTATCAGTAAAGATTTTTTAAACTTACTACATGAGGAGGAGATAGTGAAGTGTGCCATCTTTGTGAAGCCAAAGGAGGGAGAAGACAAGTTGCAAGCAGAGATACCCAAGGAGGTGAAGCACATGTTGCAAGAGTATAAGGACATAGTGAGTGATGGAGGATGGAGCACCGGCAACACTCCCACCAAGAAGGTCTATAAGTCATCAAATAGACTTTGTTCCTAGTGCATCCTTACCTAACAAGGCTGCATATAAGCTTACACCTGATCAGAATAAGGAGGTAGCAAGGCAAGTGCAGGAGTTATTGGAACAAGGACTGATTAAGAAGAGCATCAACCCATGTGCAGTCTCGGTAGTGCTAGGATCAGAAAAAGGAGGTAAGTGGAGACTTTGCACTGACTCAAGAGCAATCAATAGGATTACCATAAGGTATAGGTTTCCTATTCCTAGAGTAGAGGATTTGATGGACTGTTTAGGAGGGGCTATGTATTTCACCAAGCTAGACCTTAAAAGTGGTTATCACCAGATAAGAATTAAGGAGGGTGATGAGTGGAAGACTGCTTTTAAAACCACAGAAGGATTGTATGAATGGCTTGTGATGCCATTTGGACTCACCAATGCTCCGAGCATCTTCATGAGGTTGATGAATGAAGTGTTGAAGGATTTCACAGGCAGATTTGTGGTAGTGTACCTAGATGACATTCTCATCTATAGCAGAACCAAAGAGGAGCACCTTGAGAATTTGAGGTTAGTCTTAGAGAGGTTGCATGAGGAGAAGCTATCCATCAACCTAGAGAAGTGTGACTTCATGAAGCAAGAGCTGGTCTACTTAGGATTTGTGGTGTCTAAGGGAACCTTGAAGATGTATCCAAGCAAAGTGGAGGCAATCTTGAATTGGCCTGCACCTAAAACAAGGACTGAGGTTAGAAGTTTCCATGGATTAGCTCAATTCTATAGGAAGTTTGTGGAAACTTCAGTGGCATATGTGCACCAGTCCTTGACACCATCAAAGGAGGCCTTAAAACTAAGTTTAAATGGACTAAGCAGGCTGAAAAAGCATTTCAATTGTTGAAACAAGAAGTAGCCACAAAACCTATCCTTCTCCTCCCTACGTTTGATAAGTTATTCATTTTGGAGTGTGATGCAAGTGGAATTGCAGTAGGTGGTGTGTTGAGTCAAGAGGGAAGACCTGTGGCATTTTTCAGTGAGAAGCTTAATGAAGCAAAGAAGAAGTACTCAGCCTATGACCTAGAGTTATATGCATTAGTGCAGTCACTGAAGAAATGGAGGCATTACCTACTCCCAAAGGAAATTGTAGTGTTCACAGACAATCAGGGATTGAGTTACATCAACACTCAAGAGAAGCTCAACAATAGACATCTAAAATGGATGGAATACCTCCAATCCTTCACCTTCACCATCAAGCATAAGAAGGGGCAACTTAATAAGGTGGCAGATGCCTTAAGTAGGAAGTTGTTGATAGTTCAAGAACTACAGTTGCAGAGCATAGGCATAGAAGGTTTCAAAGACCTCTATGAAGGAGATGAAGACTTCTCATCAGCTTACAAGGTTTGCAAAGAGTTTGAGAACCATTTCCATGGTGAGTATATAGATTACACTCTCCAAAATGGTCCCTTGTTCAAGGGTAACCAGTTGTGTGTACCTAGAGGATCCATGAGGGAGAACCTCATCCAAGAAAAACATAATGGCAATTTAAGTGGACACTTTGGAGTCAACAAAACCTTGGATTTAGTATAGAGGTACTACTATTGGCCAAAGTTGCCAAGAGATGTAAAGAGGTATGTAGAGCAATGTGGAGTGTGTCAAAGAGCCAAAGGAGGATCAAGCAATGCTGGTCTTTATCAACCATTACCGGTCCCTAATAGACCTTGGGAATGTATAAGCATGGACTTTGTAGTAGGACTTCCCAAGACTAAAACGGGTATGGACAACATCTATGTAGTAGTAGATAGGTTTTCCAAGATGAGTCATTTCATACCATGTAAGACTACACATGATGCTAGCTATGTGCACATCTCTTCTTCAAAGAGATTGTTAAGATTCATGGACTCCCTTTAAGCATTGTTTCAGACAGGGACAACAAGTTCATGGGTCATTTTTGGCAAACATTATGGAGGAGACTATGAACTAACTTGTCATTTAGCTCGACTTACCATCCACAAACATATAGGCGATTTGTTAAGGTGTTTAACTAAGGAGTATGGGCAAACATGGGACCTAATCATTCCTCAAGCAGAGTATGCATATAATGACAGTGTGAATATGACCACTGGTAGAAGCCCTTTTGAGGTTGTGTATGGCAGACATCCAAGGGGAGTGTGTGAGTTGAGAGACCTTAGTACTTTGGAGATGAAGAGCGGGCAAGCAGAGGACTTCACTCAAACCATCAAGGAAGTTCAAGAGAAAGTTAAGAAGGCCATCCTTGAATCCACTCAAAAACTGAAGGCCAAAGTGGATGAGAGAAGGAGAGAAGTTCAGTTCAAGGTGGGTGACTATGTGATGGTACATATGAGCAAAGCCAAGATGCAAAGTGGTAAGCCTACCAAACTACAGATGAAGAGAGTAGGACCTTGTCAAATTCTAGAAAAATATGGTGAGAATGCCTATAAGGTTGATTTACCTTTAGACTTAGCCGTTTCACCAATCTTTAATGTTGTTGATCTGGTAATGTACAAGGGAGAGATAACAGGGCAGACTGAGAACCAAGCTAAGGTATTACAAGACTTGGATGTAAATACCTTACCTCAAGTGAAGAAGCCTAAAGCATAGGAGATCTTGGAATCAAGGGTGAGGAAGTCTACTAGACACCAGGTCTACATGGAGCACTTAGTAAAATGGGTAGATCAACCAGTATGTAAAGCTACATGGGTGGAGGAGACCAGGTTCAAGACACTTGGAATAGACCTGGCTCTCATTTCTTCTTCTTTTTCTTAGTTATGTGCAGAGGGGGAGTATGGTGCAGGAGCACCCTTTCAAGCTCTCCCTCCTTCTTTTTTTGTTGGTGTTATGCTTCTTATGAAGCCATTGTACATAAAATAATGAGCCATGTGCTCATAGGTCCTAGGTAGGGTCCTAGTGGAGATCTTACGGGTCATAAGTCAAGATTGTGATTTTCTTGAAAATGGAGGGAATGTGTGTCTTTGAGGTGTTTAGGGGTCCTTTATAACATGGTGGTGTCCTTAGGTTGTCCCAATGTAGGTCTAGGAGTCATGAAAAGCAACATTGGGAAAGTTGCTCAAAAGTTGCATGACAACTTTTAAAAGTTGTCAAGTAACTTTTCCACCATGATGTCAAATTCTTTAGGTTAGCGTGGAAAACCCTAGTATGGGCACACAGACTGAGGTATGGGTAGTATAAGTATTTCCAAACCTAAGTTAATGGGTTGGATGTCAGATATTGTACGGCCTAAGCAAGGAGACCTGACTATGATTGTATTTTGGTTACCAGTCAATTTGAATGAAGCAACCGAACTGGTTAAAGGATTGATTTGTGTGTAAAACTATGTGAAGTTTATTCTATGGTGTAAATAATTTAATTATGAGAGAAATTAGATTAGGTTTTTATTTTCAGATTGAGTGTGTTTGTAAATAGTTTGTAAATTGTCTTCTTACTGTCTAGTTTTGGGCAGGACTGTGTAAATGGCTGCATAACTCCATTCCCCATTGTGGAAGCACCATGAAACCATGGGGAATGAGAGTGAAGACCTTGTACCATACTACAAAGCAAGAAGGGCCCTTGAAAATGTAGGGAGGCCATCAAGAGACCCAATCCTAGGCGAGACTGAACAGTGCCCAGCTAGGAAGGGTTAAGTTGCAGAGGTCTTGGAGAGCAAGGTTGGTCAGAGAAGAGAGCACCCTTTGGAGAAGTTGGAGAGGGGTAAGTAAAGTACCATTGGTGTGAAAGAGAAGCTTCCAACAATCCAGACAAGGTGGCAAGAATAGCAAAACTGCACTGTGTCCTTGGCAGGTCCTAAAAACCCTCCTAAAAACCCTTTAAAACTTTAAAATCTACCTAGGGCACTGTATGGACACTTGGAGGCCTAAAACCTAGAAAATACTCGATTCCTTGCCAAATTAATGGTAGTCCATTTTGGGAGTTAGGGTTGTTTGTGCATCGTTTGTGAGAGGGAGCCCTAAAGGACCGGGTAGGAGGCCTAATTGGTCAAAATCCTTATAGCCCTATTTTGTAAGTAAAAACACAAAATAGTGTAATCGGTAAGGAGTTGGAGTCTTGAAACTTCTTGGGGGAACATGAATGGGTAGAAAGACCATGAAATAGACTTGTTATAACCTTTCTAAGACCTTGGAAGGTGGGGAACAAGCCTAGCCCTTATTAGCCATACTAAGGGGTTTTGAGTCTCATGAGTAGGTGAGACCTTAGGAGCAGCATAGCAACTCATTGGTGGGTGGATTGGGCAAGGTCAAGGGATTCCTCAAGAAAAGGAAGTCCTAAAGACCCTAGGGTGTGAGGAGAACACCAGGTGATCCAAGGAAAGGATCCAAGAGCATAGACTAGGCTAGTCTATCCCAAGCACCAACCCATCACCTATCTCCTCCCTGACTCGCAGAACATAGTTGTATCCAACTCCTGTGTCCTCTATTGCCTGCCTCCCTTCCCTTATTTTTATCTCAACCTCTATATACTGCTCAATAGCCTGATCCCTCTCCCACTCAGTGTACCTCAGCTGTCTCTTGAGCCTAGCTTTATCCCTCTCCAGAGTCCTCCCCCATCCCACAACCAATCCTCGTGTCGCCCTATCCAGACAGAGGAACCCACTGATCACTCCTGCCAGTACTACTGGTAGTGCTAATCCTATTCATGTCATGGTATCCCAAGCCATGTGTCTAGCCCTCATCTCTAGTCCTGGATCCTGAAACACTCGTCTCAATGCATCCTTGTCTCTGTCTCGATCGTAAGGAACTAACTCCCCAATGATCAGTATCCGCAGTATCCTATGCACATCCTCTAAGGTGACTGTCATCTCACCCATCAGAAAATGAAATGCGCAAGTCTCTGAGTGCCATCTCTCAGCCAATGCAGTCAGTAGTCCCATGTTCGCCTGAAACTCAGGCACATACAGAATATATTGCAAGCCCATAGCCTGAACTGCTGCTCTGTCCTCAAATGTCAGCTCTGGTCGTAAACTCTGAGTTGACAAGAATCTCTCTCATGACTCCAGCATAGGAAGGTCCTCCTACAGTCAATTAAATCAACTATGTCAATCCTAGTGGTACTCCCTGGTCATCACAAAGTGTTGCCTTTTATCCTAGTGGTACTCCCTATTCATCACAAAGTACTACTTTCTATCCTAGTGGCATTCCCTATTCGTCACAAAGTGCTGCTCCTTTTAGTACTCCTTGTTCATCACAAAGTACTATTTCTTATCCTAGTAGCATTCCCTATTCATCACAAAGTGTTGATTTGATCCTATCTTTTAGGGCACCTACTTGAGTGTATCCTCTTGAGTAGCTTATCTAATTGACAACGTATGTTCTATCACAAAATTGTCAATTCCAACCTAATCCAATTGGCAACGTATGTTCTATCACATAATTGTCAATCTTTTTGGTACTCCTTGTTCATCACAAAGCGCCTTGAGCTATCCTATTCTAGGGCCTCTACTTGAGTGTATCCTCTTGAGTAGTTTCCTAATTGGCAATGTATGTTCTATCATAGAATTGTCAATCCTATCCCTATCTGCTATCCTAGTCTTCCCTAGAGGACCTGCTTGAGTGTATCCTCTCAGCAACTTATCCAATCAACAACGTATGTTTATCACAGAACTGTCAATTCGACCTTGAAGACATAAATGTTATTTCATTCATAGATGCGCCTAGCCAACCCAGACGCGCCTAGCACCAGCACAGACGCGCCTTAGCATTTTTTGACCTTGTTTGACATATTCTAAAATACATTTAAATGCACTACCTAACATGCATTTATGACAACATTTATTGCAACAAAGCACAAGGAGGTTTTGCGGTACTTATTGGCTCTCCTGCATCTGCTGGCCTCTGAAATCGACGAACGCGATCAAATCTATGAACCAATGCCATCGTTGCTGACTGTTGCTGCTCTATTCTCTCTTTGCACTCTGATCTCTTGGATGTGTGGATGAAAATGAGGATGTTTTCCCCTCGTGGTCTATCTTATAGACTACCCTAGCCCTAGCCCTCGTTTCCCGAGTCAGTCTTCATTATCCCATGACTCTGTCACTCTATCTTGTCAGTCCATTCTAGCCTCCCTTTCTTATTGAGAGATTGTCTGCAATCTTTTCAAACATTTCCATCCAATCTCTCTAGGGGGCTGTAGCGTCCTAAAATTGTGACACTTGCAATTTCGACTGCATTTGGGTCTTCACGATGGTGACGCAACACTGAACCTGAATGGAGACCCCGAAACTTGTCCACGACATCAAAAACTGCATTTTTTAGCACCCTAGCCTGATTCTCCTTGCACCCTGCTGTCCCGGGAGGTGGGACCATGGCGCCCAGCGCCCTGGTCCCTGGCCCTATTTTTGGGCCCGGTCTCTTTTGGGTCTCGGGTCTTTAAGTTTGCAAATTGGAAAATAAGCTTTCCTGGTCGGCCTAAGGTCAGAAAAATCAGTCTATCAACCCTAATTGACAAGTATATAAACTACATTTCCTCTCCCATTTTGGTAAGATGGAAAAAAGGCAGAAGCGATATTCAAACATTCAAGCATTCAAGCATTCAAGCATTCCTTCAAGCAATTGATCATTCTAAGTCTCCATTCAAGGCTAAGTGTTGCATTCAAGACAAGGATTCAACCATTGAAGAGGAGATCACATACTACATACAACATACAATATACAACATACAACAACATCTACACCTTCACATGTAAGAATACAAACATTCTTACAACAAGGTACTAGTACTTGTTTTAAATTTACAACATTTCTCATTTCTTGGTTAATTCCAAAATCAGGGTTTGACCTAAGGGCAAACCCCTAATCCCTAACCCCCCAATCATCTTCACTTTTCTGTGTGTAGGTTGCAGGTACGCAGCTGTAATTGAAGATCTGGAATCCTTGGGCAGAGATGAACAAATCCTCCTTCGTTTCGTGGATTTTTCGGAGGACCGTGTGCATGCCGGGCGCCATCGTCCCGTCAACTTTCGCTCAAATTTGTAGGACAGCGCCGTCTCGACATTTTACTACTAATTCCAGGTCCGCAGCTTCATCCTATATCCCTATCTCAGTTTATAAGTGGATCTTTCTCACTTTTCATGCATTCCTAGCTTAATCATTCTATCTACATTCTTTACAAAAGAGGGTAGCCTTGCTGTCTTAACCCTTGAAACTCATTTAGGATCCAATCTTGCATTGTGTGGGATTGGATCTTGTGGGTTTCAACCCCTCTTTTGAATGTAAAGTCTCCCCTAAGTGAAAACCGTCAATCCTAAGTGACCCCCCTTTCTCTCTCCTTGGAGTGGTGGGAGGAACACTTAGGGTTCGCTCGCGATTTTCTGCTTTACATTTTGGTGAACCCGACGTGAACATCCTTTCTGATTATTCATGGTTAGATCTGAAAATTGGATGCCTTGATTACATTTCCATGTTTGATCTTTTGCAAATTTTAGAGGTTAATTAAATGAAAACCCTAAATTTTCTTTTTAGTAATTGAGCTTGTGAAATGTCTAATTGTTAATGCTTGTTTCAGATCTACTCTTCTACTGCAAATTATCAATCCATATTTGTGCTTTAATTTTGAAAATTAAGTGGTTAAGTGTTAAAACCCTAATTTTTAAAACCCTCTTGATTCAACCTTTGACCGACAATTTCACTGATCAAAACATTTCCAAACCAACTGTAACTTTGGATTCCGCAATAAAATCATAATATCTTTCATCCCTGAAAATTTGGAAAAAAGTTGCGAGGACCGTGTGCACCCCGAGCGCCATCGTCCCCGACATTTTTTCCAAAATTTCGGGAGCTGGATCTTACTGTATTTTTCTGCTAAAATCCAGAATTTTGGCTGATTTTATCAATTACAACACTTTCAAAATTAAAGTCAAAGTTGGTCTAGTGATTGCTTGGATTAAGGCTCCTAATCATTCAAAAATTGTTGAAACTGAAATTCATGTCAAAATTGTGCTTCTTACTGTCCTAAATCTGAAAAGTGTGTTGGCATTCATTCGAAATTTCAATGCTTTATTCAAATTCTTGCAATTTGTGACTTTTTTATTAAGTGTTTAATTACACCAAATTTGATTTCCGCTTTCAAAATTGAATTTTACGTGAAATTGAGTCAAATTTTAAAATTCAAAACTTGCATTGCTTTTGGTATTCCCTCTAAAATCATAAAATTCAAAATTTCAGTTTCCCTCTCTTTTTCAAAATTCTAATTTTGCATTTTTCGACAGTCTTGGTAGGGTACAATTTTGAGATTGCAACTTTAATTTGGCCTATCTACAGATCGTAAAATCACTCAATTTTTTCAGATTAGCTCTAAAATCATCATTATTGTCATCCCTGCAAATTTCGAAAAAAGTTGCGAGAACTGTGTGCACTCCGAGCGCCACGGTCCCTGACATTTTTTCCGAAATTTCGGGAGATTGTCGTGATTGCATCGAACAGCTTAAATCTAGAAGATTGGCTGATTTTATTGAAATTTGCTACCTCTAAATTCAAAATCTTCTCTCCCTCTCTAGTGCATGATTTTTACAACAATAAGCCCTACTTACACTATTCCCGTTAGACGAAGCCTTAGAATTAAGTCTTTCCAAAGTTTAATTACTGAGGAGATGGAACCTAATTTGAATGGCCTTTTTAACGAGGACACGGGTAATTCCTCTAATCCTCCTAATGATGAAGAAGCTCTCCATGAGGTTTCTGTAGAACAACTTTCGAAATTGGATAACCAATTTGATGATTTTCGACAATGGATGTCTCAAGAATACCCCGATAGTCAAGCTCTTCCTTTAATTGAGGGTCTAAAACATATGCTTCAAAGTGATAAGAATGGAATTGATATTTTGCATGGTATTGCACACATTGTGGATTCGAATGTGATGCCTATGAAGAGTTGTGCCAAAACTTTAGGTTATACACAACCTCCTACTCAAGTTAATCATTCTATTCCCTTGACAACTTCTATTGCTAGTATACCTACCTTTACATCAAACATAATGACTACTTCTATACAAGACATTCCTCCTATGATCACCAGTCATGGGGGCAATCCTTCTTCTTCAATTAACCCTCTTCCTTCATTCAATCCGACTTCTTTATTCATTCCTTCAATAAGTGTTCCTATTATATCTCCACAAATGAACGTAACGCAAGGGGGCAATTCATTTAACCATTCCATTCCTCCTTGTAGTGTTCCTCCTTTCCAATCATCTCCTATGACTAACTATCATAGTGTCCCACCACCTTACTCTCAATCAATACCTTCTTTCAATAACATAATACCTCCATCACAATCTAACACGTCTAATATGAATTCTTCGACTGAAGCGACCATTAACAATCTTGCACAAACTGTCTCTTCTTTACAGCAACAAATTGCCTCTATGAATCAATCTAAGTTTAGTGTGCCTACATTTGATGTTGCGAGCCCACTTTCTCTTGACATTGTTCGAGCTATCCCTCCTAAACATGTTGAAATCCCGCATTTGGAGCTTTATAATGGTAAAGGTGATCCTCTAACACATGTTAAGACTTTTCAAACAATATGTACCGATTTTGCTTATGACCAAAGGTTGCTTGCGAAACTATTTACTAGGACATTAAGAGATAAGGCCCTACAATGGTATTGCTCGTTGCCTTCTTATTCTATTACTTCTTTCGAACAACTTGCAAATGCTTTCATTCAACAATTTCAAAACAATATAAGTCCTCAAGTTACTTTGATTGATTTAATGCATTGTAAACAAGGTGTTAAAGAAAAAGTGACTAATTTCATTGGTAGATATAAGCATTTGTATGCTCAAATTTCTTTTCCAGTGCCTGACAATGATATTCAAAGAATCTTTATTTCTAATTTACAAAAAGATATTCGAGATAAACTCCTGTTTTCTGAGTTTACTTCTTTCCAATAGTTGTGTGCAACTCTTCACAATTATCAACTGACTGTGAGTCAAATGGAACAATCACATCCTATGGCTCCAAGTGATAAGGGTGATAGTAGTCAACAACCATTTGGGAAGTTTAAACCGAATAGAGAGTCCGCTAAATTCAATGAAAACATCATCAACAACAATGTGAATGCAGCATCAGGTGTGCCTCCTATTTCTAAGTTTTTCAAGAAAGAAAGAAAGTTTACTCCTTTGAATGAATCATTGCATAGAATTATGAATAAGTTATTGGAACAAAATGTGCTTACTCTCCCTCCTATAAGGCAAATAGATCCTGCAAAGATTAATTCACCCTATTTTGATAACAAATCTTTTTGTCAATTTCATCATCAACCTGGGCATGATACTGAAAAATGTTTTGCTTTAAAGGGTAAAATTCAAGATCTGATTGATAATAATACTATCTTTGTTTCTGATATGAATGATAAAGGCAATACATCTATAACTCCTCCTAACCAAAATCTTCAGATTTTTACTGAGCCATTACCTTCTCATACCTCTAATGTGATTGAGACTAATGATTCCTCTTTCTCATCTGATGGTCTTGTGTCTATGACTCCGAATGTGATTAACTTTGTAGAGCAGCAAGAAAACCCTAAAGAACCTTCCATCACATTTGATTCTAGTGAAACTATTAGGGCACCTGATGGTCCTTTATACATAGTTGCAAAAGTCAAGAATACACCTTGTCGTGGAGTGCTTATTGATCCTTCGTGCATGGTTAATGTTATTACTGAAGAATTTCTTTTTACTTTGCAATTGAATCAAGTGATCTATGACAAAACAGATGTGATTGTGAAATTATTTGATGCATTTTCTTCTCCTGCAATTGGTTCTATTACATTACCTATTGAAGTTCATAACAAATCCCTTGATGTGAACTTTTCTATTATTCCTTCATCCGAACAATTTCGTGTGAAGCTAGGCTATCCTTGGCTATCTTCCATGAAAGCAATTGCTTCTCCTATTCACAAGTGTTTGAAATTTTCCCATAATGGTGAAGTTGTTACTGTCAATCATAGTCTCTTTAAACCAGCTGAAAGAACTTCTAGCGTTCCTATTGATTATTTTTGGCCTAAACAATTTCAATCTCTTCCTCCGCGAAGTGATCATCTTTTCAAATCTTATCAAAAGTGGAAAACAGATATGATCCTATCTCTAAGTGAACCTAGAACACCCAAACTGGATATTCCTATCGTTCTTGAGAAGGAAGTTCTTCCTTTGAAAGATAAAACTAATGTCTTTCCTCAAGAAGATTCCCAACCCATTCCCATGGATGTGACTAATAAACTTTCTAAAAGTAGACCTATACCTCCTCGTCATGATGGACTTGGTCTCCTTCCTAAACCAAATATTCCTTCTTTATATGGAGCAGTTCCTCCTCCTTCCTTTTATAAAGAGAAGAGACCTTCCTCTTCTCCTATTATCCAACCTAAGAGACCACAACCTAAACACCCAAGTGATAAGGATGAGAACATTCCTCCTCCTCAATCTTCTCAAGTTCCTACTAAGACTAGACAAAATCGTTCTGCACGTGAACGTCGACGAAAGCGTCGTCTTAGAGCTCAGGCAGCTGCTTCTCAAACTTTGCAATCCCCAAAAACACCTTCAACAAGCATTATTCCATTTTCTCCAAAATCTCCAAAACATAAGATGCATGATGGTCTTGATCCTGTGCGAGTTAAAGACCCTATTTTTATAAATCTTGATGATGATATAGATGAAAATATTATTCATGATGAAAATGTTACTTCTCTTGCTTCTGATAGTGAATATGAACTTGTTGATGTTGATAACCATTTATCTAACGAATTTTCTAAAGCACTTATCCTAGCTCCTAAACAAGAACAACGTGGCTTGGAACATGAACATAGCCCTTGTTTGGATCTTGTGATAGCTCCATCTGCGGTGTTGAATGTTCCTCCTCTAGCATGTTCCCTGCCTTCCCGAAACATTGATCAACAAGATCGGGGGGTAGATGACGTGCTAGACTAGTTTCATTAGCATAGCAGACTCTCTCCTCCTCTCTTTTGTTACTTCTTCTATGTGTTATTCTCATTCTTCTATTCGTTGTCCTTAGTGTTGTCTACTTGAGGACGATGCAAAGCATTGAGATCTCTTTTGGTCTCTTTCATGTTGACTCAAAAGACACATGTGTTCCCTTCTTCTAGGTGACCTTCCTTGATTGGGGAATGAAGAAC
Source organism: Cryptomeria japonica (assembly GCF_030272615.1). Taxonomy (NCBI): domain Eukaryota; kingdom Viridiplantae; phylum Streptophyta; class Pinopsida; order Cupressales; family Cupressaceae; genus Cryptomeria; species Cryptomeria japonica. The sequence goes on from NC_081409.1 coordinate 799,164,550, forward strand.
AATTATGCATACATACATATGATATACATGAATTATCATACAGCATACTGACCCCGAGGAAAGCAAAGTCACCTCGTGCTTTGTGTTTTATCCTTGGGTTTGTCTCACACTTGGGGGCTAAATCTTTGTGATAACGTGCTCCTTTCCCTTCTCATTTCTTATGTGTATCACTACCTTAAAACAATCACCCCCGATGAGGCTTGTGCGATCGCTTTAACGTAGGGGGGCATACATCCCGTCTATCCCTTCAGGATACTTGAAAATTTCTTGGCGAACTTAGCTTTGCCTTGAAAATTTTTGGTATTTCTCTTGCATGACTCATAGTGAGGGAACCTTACTACTGACAGTCATGGTTCTCCCTTGTGGTCTTCCCTTTTACTTTGTCAATCGAAGTCATAAGATCCTTAGTCCACTGGGGGCTTGGTGTGTCTTGCCTTCTTGACTTGGTGAAAGTCTTTCAATGTTGTTTCCTTGTACTTTACCGGAAGTATGAGCGTACGCTTATACTCCCGCTAAAGTGGGGGCTAAATGTAGCGTCCTAAAATTGTGACACTTGCAATTTCGACTGCATTTGGGTCTTCACGATGGTGACGCAACACTGAACCTGAATGGAGACCCCGAAACTTGTCCACGACATCAAAAACTGTATTTTTCAGCACCCTGGCCTGATTCTCCTTGCACCCTGCTGTCCTGGGAGGTGGGACCATGGCGCCTAGCGCCCTGGTCCCTGGCCCTATTTTTGGGCCCGGTCTCTTTTGGGTCTCGGGTCTTTAAGTTTGCAAATTGGAAAATAAGCTTTCCTAGTCGGCCTAAGGTTGGAAAAATCAGTCTATCAACCCTAATTGACAAGTATATAAACTACATTTCCTCTCCCATTTTGGTAAGATGGAAAAAAGGCAGAAGCGATATTCAAACATTCAAGCATTCAAGCATTCAAGCATTCCTTCAAGCAATTGATCATTCTAAGTCTCCATTCAAGGCTAAGTGTTGCATTCAAGACAAGGATTCAACCATTGAAGAGGAGATCACATACTACATACAACATACAATATACAACATACAACAACATCTACACCTTCGCATGTAAGAATACAAACATTCTTACAACAAGGTACTAGTACTTGTTTTACATTACAATCATTAACATTTACAGCATTTCTCATTTCTTGGTTAATTCCAAAACTGGGGTTTGACCTAAGGGCAAACCCCTAATCCCTAACCCCCCAATCGTCTTCGCTTTTCTTTGTGTAGGTTGCAGGTACGCGGCTGTAATTGAAGATCTGGAATCTTTGGGCAGAGATGAACAGATCCTCCTTCGTTTCGCGGATTTTTCGGAGGACCGTGTGCACGCTAGGCGCCATCATCCCGTCAACTTTCGCTCAAATTTGCAGGACAGCACTGTCTCGACATTTTACTGCTAATTCCAGGTCCGCAGCTTCATCCTACATCCCTATCTCAGTTTATAAGTGGATCTTTCTCACTTTTCATGCATTCCTAGCTTAATCATTCTATCTACATTCTTTACAAAAGAGGGTAGCCTTGCTGTCTTAACCCTTGAAACTCATTTAGGATCCAATCTTGCATTGTGTGGGATTGGATCTTGTGGGTTTCAACCCCTCTTTTGAATGTAAAGTCTCCCCTAAGTGAAAACTGTCAATCCTAAGTGACCCCCCTTTCTCTCTCCTTGGAGTGGTGGGAGGAACACTTAGGGTTCGCTCGCGATTTTCCGCTTTACAGGGGCATATCATTCCCATCTTGGGGCAACTTTGTATTAGTTCATATTATCTTCTTTGAAACAACGCGACAATCTGCATTGTCTCAAAGAGGGGCAAAATGTAGACACCTAAAATTGTCTTGTCTAATTAAATAAATATCTTTATTTATTTAATTATTTTATCCTAATTCTTCTATTAATTAAATGAATCTTTATTTATTTAATTAATTCATTTATCCTCTTCTAGTCTTATTTCTCATTTAAATAAATACATTTATTTATTTAAATAATCTTTTTCCTAAATTAATAAATATTTTATTTATTTAATTGATCCCACTTCTTTTATTAATTAATTAATTATTTATTTATTTAATTAATTCATTAACCTTTTCAACCTATGACATGTCATTCATCTCTTAATTCCTACACTACCTACCCTCTTATTATTTTATTATTTTCTCTACCTACCCTCTAATCTTAGCCGACCATTTATCTTTTACACCTCTCAATCTTATCCCTCCATTTCTTATAGTGTCTTCTATATAAGGAGATGCTTCCTTCATTATCAACTCTACACATTCTAATCATTCTATTCTATCTGACTATGCTTTCGAACTTTCATATGCGATCAAGCCTACTTGCAACCACATTTCCATTCTTTGTTGAGCTCTTGTGCACACATAAAATCTGAGAGAAAATATATCAAGCAAGATCAATGGAGATAGGAAGAATGGAGATTCAAACCCTATTAGACATGTTATGGTATAATCTTTGTGATTTCATTTGATTTGCATTGTTTTAGGTAATCTTCATATGTTATGGTGGATCTTTGTTGTTGTTAGGCTAGGGTTTTGTGGTTGAATTCATTTAGTCTTTCAACATTGTTGTTTCCACTTTTCACCATAGCTAAGGACCCAATAGTTGTGCACCCTAACTTCGCGCTTCTCAAAATCTTAAGTGAAAATTTCAAATCACATTCAATTGTTTACAATAGCTTATGTGGCAAGTCCCCTCCTTATAACTAAGGTTTCAAGGCCACATCATCAAAATATGATGCTACATTAGCATGCTTTTTGCCAAGGTGTTCAAAACAACCAAAAAAAAGGAGAGACCAATAGTTGTGCAAAAAAGGCCCCCATATTTGTGCAGCTGATGTGTAATCACATGGTTGGTTGCTTTTTACAACTAAGGGTACATTTCATTCAATTATGGGCAGTCATCATCAACAATAACAACTTTAAGGACAACTATTGGTGCAATATTGTCAAAAAAATTCGACATTAAATCAACAACTTCTATCACAACAATTGGAACACGTTCAACTACTGGGTCGTCTCCCCTATAAATTAAAATGTTTTAATACCTTTAGAATGAACTATAATTACTACAATAACAAGTGCCCCATTAACTAGACTAGCATCTACCTATAAATTGAATGTTCAACATTATGCATTGGGAAACACAATAGTATTTCATTGTCTAGATGATCATCATCATCCTTGTGTGATTTGGCATGCTTGATATATGTAGATAAATTGCATGTAAGTGGTTTGGGTAACAAATTTAACATTTTCTTATTACAGAGTATGACCATATTATTTGTTGCATATAAATGTATATGTATGAACATCAAATAATGCACATTCGTTAGCATAGATAGTGATGTTTGTTCATCCATTAAGGACATATTAGTTCTCATATGCTCTTATTGCATTTCAATTTTTTTTGTTAAGACATTTCTATATCTAACTTATTTTTGGTTCATGTTACTATTTATGGAAAGCTATCTCTAAGGTCACAATATTTGGAATATAAGCTATATCTAACTTCTACACATGAAAATATGTATGACATAATTTTGGTGGGATTTATCTATTTGTGGTAATGGGAATAGGATCAAATGGACTTTAGTAGGTGAGGATCGCCTAGATATAATTAATACTAAGTAAAGATCAAATATTTCAATTTGTGAGAATCACCTAAGTGTAATGAATAATAAGTAGGTCATTCATTACAATCAAAAATAATTTTTGTGAACCAATAAGTTCATAAAATATAGGACAAAAACATTGGCTCATATTTAAAAATTAAGACCAAGGGTATACAATTCTAATGGTAAAAATTGCGCACTCATGTCCATCTCCCTTATGTTTTTAGTCCAATTTGGTTAGAGTGACCTATATGTAATAACAAGCAAACAAATAATGTGTTTTCAACTAAGAGCTAGCCTTATCCACTCCTATCCATACTCATTCCCAAGTACTAATATTGGTCCTTATTCTAACTTTTCACACCTTACATTAGATATTGCAATTATGAAACACTCACATTAAAGACCTTAGTTTTAAAATTCAAATCTTAGTTTGGGGCAAGCTTTAGCTCTCTTTGTGACAATTGAGTGTTGAATCAAGGTGCAAAAGTATTTTGTTTTATCTCTAGTATTATACAAAGGCTATGGGGAGACCTTTTGATGACACGATGGGGTTTCTTGTTTATAGATAACAATCAAAATTCAAACCCGAGGGGTTGCTTTCTATCATATCAATAATTGAGAGTTGCTTACCTTAATGTTAATACACCAAAATTTCATTAAGACAATAGGCTTTTAGTATGAGGTTTTTTTTGCCGGGAAAGTGTTAGCCATCTGAAAAAGGAATCGGAAATAAAAACTGGCGTATAGTTCAGAAAGTTGCCACTTGCTTGACAATGACATTTATTTGATCGAACACACATTTATAATTGTCAGTTAGAATGATATTTCACAGGTTGCAAATTCGAAGGCACAACAAGATGTAAATAGTACTCCTTATTTGTCAGTAAAGTTAATTCATTTGAGTTGAACATTTATGATTGTGTACATGGTAAACATCTCGACTTGCCTTGAACATTGATAACTTTGCAAAGAAGGTTTTCAAAGACTTTTTGCTATCTGCATTTGGGTTTCATTGGTTGGTCTACTATATTTTCTTGGCTTGAAAATGTTGTGAAAAGAGCATTCACATTTGTTGTAGGTGAGCTGACAGAACTTGAGGTTTTTGTTTTGTTGTTATTTTTAATTTGTTTTGTTCGTTTTGCTCCATACTGTTAACGGAGGTCATGCTTAAACATATTGCCATGTTAGGGTTTGTGAAGAAATTGTTCCTACTAGGGCAAATAATCCAGTGAAGCAGCATAGGCTAGCGAAGAAATTGTTCCTGCTAGGGCAGATAATCCAGCGAAGCAGCACAGGCTAACAACATCATTTGGAGATCTGGGTAAGAATTTTGCCTTTTTCAAACACGAATGCACCAAGAAATGTGTTTATTTGATCAAAATTCTTTAAAACCTTGCCATGGCTAGGGCATGTGCAATATTAGTTTTCAAAACTATGTATAACTTGGTTTTACGGTTTGGGCCTCTCTAGTCTCCCTTTTTATTGGCGATACATATATTGTTGTGTATTTTTCCCTGAGCAGACAAAACTTTCCTTGCTTCATGCTTGAAAACAAATTTCACTGTCAGATCTCTAAATCAAATTGGATTGAGTAGAATGAAGTAGTAACCGTAGGGAGATTTGTTTTTGTTTGTTTTAGTTTAAAATAATTATGGTGTGTTAGGGTTTGGTAAATTTCTCATCCAAACACTACCCATTTTTCCTCATCGACATTGTTGATGCAATCTTGAGGTAAGTCACTTGCCATTGTTTCAGTGAGTTTAATCTTTTGGAATTTGTACACGGCTGGATTATTTTTTTCCTTGTGTTTTATTTCATTCTAAAACAATTATGTTGTTATCTGTTAAATGAAAGCATTGGTTCTGTGGGTTTATATGTTTTTGTTTTCATATATGCTATTATTGCAATACCTAGCATTAGATGCTTATTTGTTTCTTCACGAGGAGATATTTTGAACTATGAAATGAATCTTATGTTCATTGCTCTTGAGGTTATTTCTGTGACAATCCTCTTGACATAAATATTTAGGATTGAATGTTTAGCAACCACCTCTGACGCTATCAAATGTAATTGTTGCCAAAGCTATTTTCACATAGAGTGAATAGCAGAATTTGGATCATCTTCATATGTTAAACTCAATACATTCTTCTCCACAAAGCTCATACATCGTACAATATATTTCTTCACAGCTTTGTGCCATTATACTGGCTCTTGTACTTTTAAGAGAAAATGACACAAGGCATGGGATTGGCATGACGCAAATGACTAATTTTTTAAAAGATTGTGTTGACTAAGTGACAAACAACTTTGTTTTCCAAATGGATATATTCTCTCACATGGTTAGTTACTTAGTTCGAACTCTGGTCCACTTTGTTACCAATATGCTTTAGCTATTATCGTATTCTTTTTCTGAAACCACGTGTCTATTACTTCAACAAAAATAGGGGTGCCACATTTGAGAGATCATCTTTCCACAAACAAATAGAATTAACATCTTTGCTTTTGCATCAATTTTCAATAATTAAACATCCTTTTAGAAGCAATTCTAGACATTATTGACAGTTCTATCCTTGAAGTATCAGGTTTTAGTACCTGAGTCTCCTATAATAAGTTTTTAGGCACCCCCAATAGGTTTTATCTGATTCCCCAATAAACATCTTAAGCCTGCAGGTAATGAAGGAAGAGTGAAAGGAGAAAAAAGGTTTAGGAGTGATTTAAGGATAAAACATTCAAGCTATAAAAGCAAAGGATAGAGAAGTTGAAAGTCGATGCTACAAATAGATAAAGGACAGGAGAAGCAAACGAGACTGTGTGGGGGAAAAAGTGACACTAAGCAAACATGCCCTAATCTCACTTTCAATCACACATTTGTGGAATACGAAAGAGCCTAGAGGTATCACACAATTGGCTACTTCTTTTTGTGGAAGAGAGAGCCACGAACTACCTATTAGGATTTCTATTCCTTTGTTGTAATTGAAAGATAAAATGATGCAAGTTCAATCCCTAACCCCAAAGTGCAAGTATGAACTAATAACAAGATTGCAGAATTGAACTTAAACAATGGAAAGCTGTAAACACAAGGACAAGACAAGAATGTAAATGCATACCCGGTGTCAAAATCTGAGTGAAAATGTTTGGGACGGGGGCGTGGGCGCCACTGTCCTGATTCTGCCCCTGAAACTGCTGTTTTGCAACCCAGAAAACTGTCAAAAATGCTGAAAACCGCTGTCTGACAGAAGGACCAGGGCACCCAGTGCCCCTGTCCTGGCAGGACCAGGGTGCCCCACGCCCCTGTCCTGGTCTTTTTCTCTGAAACTTGGTGTGAAGTTCTGTCTCTGTCTGCTTCTCCCGGATCTATCACCTGCGGCGTCGTCCAAGTCTCGAAAACTGCACTTATATCTGAAAAGGGTATGGGCGGCTATATAGGGTTTTGCCTTAGTCAAACCCCCGCTTCGGTGATTTCCACCTCCACGAATAGCCAAGTTGTATTGTAAAATGTATTGTGTGTGCAGACCTAGTGTGTGTGCAAGGTCTTAAAATGCAAGCAAGCAAACTAGAGCAACCTAGAAAGTAAACCCTAATTGCTTGTAAATGATAATGTAAATGCTCTAAATCAAGATGCAAAGTGATCTAAAGCATGAATAAAGGATATATTGAAGCTTATGCAAAGACATGAAAACAACATGAAATCATACCCAACCCTCAAGGGAGGAGTACAAGCCAATCTTCAGTCGGTAATCTCCTATTGCTCTTCAATGTCTTCCAAGCCCTAAATGGATGAATGAAATTGATGGATGCTTGATGGATGGATGTTGAATTTTGTTGAAGTCTTCAAAGATCTGCTCTTTCACTGCATAGAAGGTCCTTGAAAGCCAAAAATTCTGATCCTTTCAAATGAAGAAAGAGAGCTCTTATATATGAAACCCTAGGTCTTAATTTCAACTTTTGGCCAACCTAGAGATTGAATATCCCACCAATTTCTTGGGGTTAAGCTTTATTTTATGATTGGATTGCGCTCCTAAAATTTCGAGAAAAATGTCCGGGACCATGTGCACTCCGGGCGCCACGGTCCCGACAACTTTTCACCAAATTTTCAGGGCCGTCGGATATGATGATTTTAGAGAGAATCTCGAAGTTACAGGTGATTTCGAGATGTTTTGACCCCCGAAATCAAGCCCCCAAGTTCAAAATAGGACCTAATTAGGGTTTTTGATTAAATGATGTATTGGAGAAATAAAATGAAAAGGGCACACTTTAATGAAAGGGCCCAACTTTATGATGTGGACGATGATGAAATAGAACCTTAGACCTAATTAATTTGATTAATTAAGTGCTAAAGGGGAAATGTAATGCAAAATGCAAAATGCGCCAAGGCGGGTGCTAAACTAGGTGTGAAATTGTACCACCCTAGCAAGTGCATACAATTTACGACGCTACATTTAGCCCCCACTTTAGCGGTCATATGAACACTACGTGCATATGCAAGCTAAAGTACAGAAAAGTAAACATTATTTGAAAAAGGATATATCCATAAGTCTGTCGAACGAAGCCCCCAGCGGTATTTGTAGTACACAGTTAGGAACCGCACCCTACAAAACACACGTTAGATCACAAAATCACCTAATGCTTACTAAGGAAGGTGATGAAAATTCGAGGGTAGCTATATGCCCCCCCCTTGTTTCGGCTTGCTAATTTTAGTGAGTTGAAACAGGGTATCATGTTTACCACTTCGAATTGTTAAAGAATATTGATGACAAATGCTCACAAGAAGATTTGATATGAGATCAAAAACTAATGGAGAATCATTTGGTAAGAAAGAGAACTAAATCTCAATTCCACCACATCAAAGAGTGTGAGGATTTGAGAGTTCTCTAACACAAGATGAAGGATGTAAATGGAAACAAAATGCAAAGAGAAGAAAAGAAAGGAAAAAAGCATGAATACACACATTGGTAATCCATGAGAAGAATAGTGAGAGAGAAAACATGGACTTCTCACCCCTAGATCTTGTCTAGGTGATCCATGGGAAAAGGACATGGAAAACTAGCCCCTAGAGTCTGGCTAGGTGATCCATGTAAGGGAGGAGAGTGAGAAAGTCTACCCTTATGCCGCTAGTTCCACTCAACCTCGTGCATGTGTGTGTAAGGGAGGTTAGAAGCACCTCATAGGAGTCTATGCCCGAGTATGCTACAACCTGTATATGTATAGTACAAAAGCGTGACATCTCGCCCTAAGAGTCTGTGCTCTGGTTCTGAGAATGACCCATTGCTCAAAAAGTGTAATGTTTATATCATGAGTAAAGTAGAACAAGGATACCTACCTTCATCACAAAAGAAGATACCCCAAAAATGCAACAATGTCATAGATCCAAGCAAGAGAGTTTTGCACTCTTTAAGCAAGGATAAGATAGTTGAAAAGGGATATCTTGTAGTATGTGTAAAGGAGATCCTTAGAGGAGAAGAGATCTTTGTACAAAAGACACCTATCCCCAAGAGGAATTATTTTAGACAAATATAACATCTTCTAGAATAAGACAAAGAAGAGAATAAGAATGCAATACTTCCTTCTTTTGTGAGGTGAAAGTGATTCTTAATGAAGGATGATGCTCTTTTTAACCCAATTGGGAGAGTGAATTCATTATGGATGTATTCTACCAAGTGCAAAAGAGGTTGTAGTCAAGGACTTACACCTCTTGTAAGAGAGAATCCTTGAACAAACAACAACAACTGCATACAAGGAATAACATCAAGTAATAAAGTTCACACCATCCACGAAATAGGAAAAAGTGGATCCTTAGATAAAAATAAGGAAAGATCATTGCCTCCCAAGGATAAGGACAATGAGAAGGACTTACACAATCTTCTAGGGAGAGATTTAGACATAAGCAAAATGTACTACATACTCACATGAGTTCATGCAAGCAAGACATTAGTGTATGTAAAATGCTCCTCACAAGAAGTGGGTAGGATAAGGAAGAGAATATCTTCTCCCATATCTAGGAAAAGAGAATTCTAAAGAAAAGATGATCAATATTTCCACACTAGTACCCCAAAGGGAAATTTTAACCATAAAAAGAAGAGATGTATGAAATCACTCTTGTCCCCATAGGAACAAGAGATAACATAGAAAATTAGGCTATTATGTTGCTTCAAAAATATGATTGCACTTGAAATTGTACCATCATGAATGACAATGAGCCCCCAGTAAATGAGCTACCAATGTCACATAATGATGAGCAACATAATAGCCATTAATGTTATTTAAAGACATGATAGACTGAATGAGGTATTTGAATATGACATGCTAAATGCTCAACTATAAGTGAGATCAAAAACATGTATAAAATTGAAGAAGAAAAGTCACAAGAACTCTTAGAAGAGGGATGAGTGTAATTTATTAGAGCCTTATCCCTAGAGGAAAGGACTTTATGATGAATAGGAGATAAAGATTCATAAGTGGATTTAGAAATTTGAGGGGATTCATAAAGAGATTTCTTCATCGCCAATATTTCCTTATGAGGGGAATGAGAGTTGATAGAAGTAGAAAATGATTTAGTTGAAGTGAGATCATCATCACTACTAAATATAGCATTCGCATTGAGAGATGGTCTTTTAGATGCTTTGGTGGGCTTAGAAAGATTATATCCAAGTCCAAATGAATATTCATGCATGTTATGTTCTAAAGGAACTTTAATTCCTTGTTCATTTGCGCCACAACCATTTCCACTATAGCCACTGTTAGCCAAAATATGAAAACCACGACCATAACGATTAGCCATTTCAGAAAGAAAAGGTGGTTTTTCATAAGACAAAGAATTAAATTCCTCAAAACTAGAGGTGTGAGGAGAAGAAGTTTGAGAAGCGGCCACAAAATTATTGCTCATAGGTTCAAGTAAGACTGATTGATTTTTAGTTTCTTCCTTCTCTTTAACTTTAAGCTCTCTAGGAGGAACCCTATACTCACCTACAAAGGTGGGATTAAAATCAAGAGATCCCCAATCGTCTTCTGCGAGAACCTTCTCAGGATCAAAAGCCTTTTCATGTGTAGATTCCAGTCGAGAAGGATCTTCTTTAGGAGCTTTAGACTCATCCAAAGAATTTTGACTATCAGAGGATGATGATTTGTTCATAGGTATCTTGTTTAAAGAGTCATCATTAGAAGAGGAAGATTTAGAAGAACTCCCTTTGGAAGTAGATGTTTGCAAACAAGCCTGAAGATTAGTATCACCTATCAAGGTATATGTCTTATTATTATAAATAAATTTAACTTGATTATGCAATGTAGAGGGGATAGCTTGCATACTGTGAATCCAAGGTCTCCCTAGTAACAAGTTGTATGTTAGATTTCCCGACATAACATGGATAGGAGTAGGCAAAGTAACAGGTCCCACTGTGATAGGTAAGGTGATAATACCTAATGAAGACTTAGCCACATTATCAAAGCCTCGAATGGGACGAGAGTCGGGCTCAATAAGGGATGTATCCACATTCATCTTATGCAATAGATTAATGCTACACACATTAAGGCCAGAACCATTATCTACCAGTGTTCGTCTTATAGCAATGTCATTTATGATAAACACAATCATCAAGGGATCATATTGATGTTGAATTTCACTTGTAGGCAACTCATCTTGAGTAAACACAATTTGAGCTTTAGGATTCATCATAGAGTTAACCAAAGACACTATATTACTAGATGTATTAGGTGGAGGAACATTCAAATCTTTCAAGGCATCTTGTAACATTCCATGATGAGCGGAAGAAGTTTGGATCAAATCCCAAAGGGATATCTTAGCAGGATTAGTTTTAAGTTGTTCTATGAGATCATAGTCCTTACTAAGCATTTGTGAAATACGAGGAGCTTGCGGAAGAATTGGTTGAGAAGGAGGAAGTGAAGTTGGGATAACTGGAGGAGGATTAGGTTGCCTATTGTTTCTTGTATTATAGGTATGGGCAAAACCGCATGATAACTCTCTCTAGTCAGTTGCTTAGCATACTCATAAGGGCTCTTAGTAGAATAACCTCCTTGTACAGTAATAATATGTTTCTTAGGAGTGCAAAAAGAATCATTAGCATAACCACCTTGAACCACTAAGATAGGCTTATTTAAAGGTTGAGAATTTTGAGAAGGACAAGCACCTTGGATAGTGAAGAGAGGTTTGTTAGGTATCTCATTCACATGTATCAAATTGATTGAGGATGGTTTAGAGGAATGAACAAAAGTGTTGGAAGAATTATTGATAGTCTTCTCTTACACTAAAATCTTATCACGGATTAAATCAATTTTAGGAGAGAGACAAGGGGTAGGCATTGATGTTCTATTAGGAAAAGTAATACTAGGAAAGGTCATATCATCCTCTATCATCAAAGGATCTTCATGGGGAATAAACTCTCTAGGAGAAGGATCAACATTACTCTCTAAAGTCTCTCTTTTGAGAAGGAGATCTTTGAAAGAGATGTTAACCATCTTGTTTTGAACTAGGGTTTCCTTATGAGTAGAACCAAGTTGAGGAGAAGGAGATGCTTTATTTTTAGAGGGAGAATAATTGAGATTCAAGGAAGGTGAGAAACTATCAAGGGAGTTTTCAATCTTGATTTCATCCCCTTTGGCTAGGGTTCTCTCACGGGGTAGAGAATAATCTACACCTTCTTCTAATGGTTCATCCCAAATAGTGAGGTTGTTGAAAGGAATGTTTGAAGTATTGTCAATTTCGGGAGAGAAGATAACATTGTTTATTAATTCCTCATCCTTAGGAGGGAGAGCATCAATAGATGTGTTAAACTCATCCTCTTTCCTCAAAATATGTTCAATATGATCTTTAGGGGAGAGAGAATTAAGGAAATTGCTTATTATTTCATCTTCTTTCTCTAAGGGATGCTTATGGGTAAGACCAACTTTAGGAGAAGGGTAAGCATTTATCATTAATTCATCATCTCTAGTGGGAATTTTGTTGGAAAAGGAAATGCCATCACTAGGAAATGTAGGGATAATGTCATCTTCTTGCACAAAAGGATCCTCATGAGGGGAGTGTTTTTTAGGAGGAACATGAACATATTTCTCCAAAGATTCATGCTTAGGAAGGAGATCTTTGAAAGAAGTGTTCATAACCTCTTGTTGCACTAACATGCCCCCATTGGAAGGACCAACTTTAGGAGAAAATAAGTCAATGTCCATCAATAACTTTTCACTTAGAGAGGCATCATGTAGGGAAGGTGAAGTAACATTAAGAAAGGTGTTTATGATATCATTCTCTTCTTCTAGGATAGCTAAATAGGAAGGGCACATTTTAGGAGAATTGTCAAGATCACTCTTAAAGTCTTCATCCTTAGAGCATGGGAGAGTCTCAAAGGGATTGGTAGCAACTCTTTTAGGAACTAAAATGTTGTTATAGATGGGAGGAGGTTCTTTAGGAGGATGAAAAATTGAAACAAGGGAAGCTAACCCACTATCACATCGATGAAATGAATGCATCATGACATCAATTTTCCTCTTTCAAATGATAACACATGCAAAATAGAAGGAAATGTTTAATTTTAACCAATGCAAGCACTTAGAATGTAGATTTAGAAAATGAAATTTATGATTCAAATGAGTTCCTAAATCAGATTTGAAATTATTGATCCCAATTAAGCTATCCACAAGTTCAACTTTGAATTGAAAAATTAGGGTTTTAGCAAAAATTTCCTCTAAATTTTTGAATCTTGCAAGAAATAAAAACTTGTAAATTTGAATTTGAAATAGCATAAACACTCATAAATCAGAATTAGAGAAGATTGGAATTCACGTCAGGTTCACCAAAATGTGTGGGGGAAAAAGTGACACTAAGCAAACATGCCCTAATCTCACTTTCAATCACACATTTGTGGAATACGAAAGAGCCTAGAGGTATCACACAATTGGCTACTTCTTTTTGTGGAAGAGAGAGCCACGGGCTACCTATTAGGATTTCTATTCCTTTGTTGCAATTGAAAGATAAAATGATGCAAGTTCAATCCCTAACACCAAAGTGCAAGTATGAACTAATAACAAGATTGCAGAATTGAACTTAAACAATGGAAAGTTGTAAACACAAGGACAAGAAAAGAATGTAAATGCATACCTGGTGTCAAAATCTGAGTGAAAATGTTCAGGACGGGGGCGTGGGCGCCACTGTCCTGATTCTGCCCCTGAAACTGCTGTTTTGCAACCCAAAAAACTGTCAAAAATGTTGAAAACCGCTGTATGACAGAAGGACCAGGGCGCCCAGCGCCCCTGTCCCAGGGACCAGGGCGCCCAGCACCCCTATCCTGGCAGGACCAGGGTGCCCCACGCCCCTGTCCTGGTCTTTTTCTCCGAAACTTGGTGTGAAGTTCTGTCTCTGTCTGCTTCTCCCGGATCTGTCACCTGCGCGTCGTCCGAGTCTCGAAACCTGCACTTATATCTGAAAAGGGTATGGGCGGCTATATAGGGTTTTGCCTTAGTCAAACCCCCACTTCGGTGATTTCCACCTCCACGAATAGCCAAGTTGTATTGTAAAATGTATTGTGTGTGCAGACCTAGTGTGTGTGCAAGGTCCTAAAATGCAAGCAAGCAAACTAGAGCAACCTAGAAAGTAAACCCTAATTGCTTGTAAATGATAATGTAAATGCTCTAAATCAAGATGCAAAGTGATCTAAAGCATGAATAAAGGATATATTGAAGCTTATGCAAAGACGTGAAAACAACATGAAATCATACCCAACCCTCAAGGGAGGAGTACAAGCCAATCTTCAGTCGATAATCTCCTATTGCTCTTCAATGTCTTCCAAGCCCTAAATGGATGAATGAAATTGATGGATGTTGAATGTTGTTGAAGTCTTCAAAGATCTGCTCTTTCGCTGCATAGAAGGTCTTTGAAAGCCAAAAATTCTGATCCTTTCAAATGAAGAAAGAGAGCTCTTATATATGAAACCCTAGGTCTTAATTTCAACTTTTGGCCGACCTAGAGATTGAATATCCCACCAATTTCTTGGGGTTAAGCTTTATTTTATGATTGGATCACGCTTCTAAAATTTCGGGAAAAATGTCCGGGACCGTGTGCACTCCGGGCGCCACGGTCCCGACAACTTTTCACCAAATTTTCAGGGCCGTCGGATATGATGATTTTAGAGAGAATCTCGAAGTTATAGGTGATTTCAAGATGTTTTGACCCCCGAAATCAAGCCCCCAAGTTCAAAATAGGACCTAATTAGGGTTTTTGATTAAATGATGTATTGGAGAAATAAAATGAAAAGGGCACACTTTAATGAAAGGGCCCAACTTTATGATGTGGACGATGATGAAATAGAACCTTAGACCTAATTAATTTGATTAATTAAGTGCTAAAGGGGAAATGTAATGCAAAATGCAAAATGCGCCAAGGCGGGTGCTAAACTAGGTGTGAAATTGTACCACCCTAGCAAGTGCGTACAATTTACGATGCTACAGAGACATTCAAACTGTAGGCATACAAGTTGTAGGAAAAGAAGAGATGATAGTTCTATTTTCTATGGTTGTACATATATAGTGAGGGTTGGTGGCATTTATAATTTATGAGATACTTACATCTAATTTATGGGATATTGACATGTTCTGAATTTGGAGCCACTTTAGCAAGCGTATTTGCAATTCAATCAACAATCATGTACATTGTGTCAACAACCAATTGTATATGGTGAAAATGGATAACAATAATAACAATATTGAAAGGCTAAATGAATTCAACCACCAAACCCTAGCCTAACAATGAACAAAGATCCACCATAACATATGAAGATTACCTAAGACAATGCAAATAACTCAAAATCACAAAGATTATACCATCACATGTCCAATAGGGTTTTGATCTCCATTCTTCCTATCTCCATTGATCTTGCTTGATATATTTGCTCTCAGATTTTTATATGCACAAGAGCTCAACAAAGAATGGAATGTGGTTGCAAGTAGGATCGTAGTGTAGCCAAGTACTCCAAAATCAGTCATTAGGGTTTGACAATGAAGAAAGCATCTCCTTAAATAGAAGACACAATATGAAATGGAGGGATAAGATTGAGAGGTGTAAAAAGAGAGGTCGGCTAGGATTAGAGGGTAGGTAAAAAAAATAATAAAATAATGAAAGGGGTAGGTAGTGTATGAATTAAGAGATGAATGACATGTGTCATGTGTAGAAAAAGATAATTAATTAATTAAATAAATAAAGATTTATTTAATTAATAGAAGAAGTAGGATAATTAAATAAATAAAAATATTTATTTAGTTTAGGAAAAGGATAATTTAAATAAATAAATGTATTTATTTAAATGAGAAATAAGGCTAGAAGAGGATAAATGAATTAATTAAATAAATAAAGATTTATTTAATTAATAGAAGAATTAGGCTTAGATAATTAAATAAATAAAATATTTATTTAATTAGACATGACAATTTTGGGTGTCTACATTTTGCCCCTCTTTGAGACAATGCGGCTTGTCGCGTTGTTTCAAAGAAGATAAGATGAACTGATACAGAGTTGCCCCAGTATGGGAATTATATGCCCCCTCGAGAGATTGGATGAAAATGTCTGAAAAGATTGCAGACAATCTCTCGATAAGAAAGACGGGATAGAAGGGGTTGATCAGATAAAGTGACAAAGTCACGGGATAAAGAAGACTGACTCGGGAAATGAGGGCGAGGGCTAGGGTAGGCTATAAGATAGACCACGGGCAAAAGACATCCTCATTGTCATCCACACCCTTACAAGATCACAGTGCAGAGCGAGAAAAGAGCAGCAGCAGTCAGCAGCGATGGCCTTCATTCATAGATTCGACCGCGTTCGCCGATTCCAGAGACCAGCAGATGCAGGAGAGCCGGTAAGTACCAGAAAACCTCCTCGTACTTTCACGCATTTCAAGTTTTGTCATTAATGCTCAATAGGTAGCATTAAATGCGCTAGGAATAGGGTAGTTAAAAAATGCAAAAACGCGCAACCGCGTCTGTGTTTGTGCCAGGCGTGTCTGTGTCCAACAAGCACGTCTGTGTCGGGTCCAGGCGCGTCTATGCCTGGGACCGCGTTTGTGAGTAATGCGAGCGCGTTTGCGAATTCCAGACGCGTTTGTGCCCTTTAGGGGCGTTTGTGTTCCCTGGCCGCGTTTATGAAGGATTTAGGCACGTATGTGTTCAGAAAGCGCGTCTGTGTTGCAGAAGCGCGTTTGTGCAGTCGATAAGCGCATTTATGAGGGTAAAGCGCGTTTGTGAGTTTAAAATGCATAGTTTAAGTCTTCTAGGTCAAATCGGCAGTTCTGTGATGAACATACGCTGTCGATTGGATAAGCTGCTGAGAGGATACACTCAAGCAGGTCCTCTAGGAAGACTAGGATAGATCAAGGCACTTTGTGATGAACAGGGAGCACCAAGATAGGCAGCACTTTGTGATGAACAGGGAGTGCGAATGTGAGTAACACTTTGTGATGAACAGGGAATGTCACACACGTAGTACTTTGTGATGAACAAGGAGCACTACTAGGATAGATAGCAACACTTTGTGATGAACAGTGAGTGTCACTAGGATAGATAACCATATGCCTTTGAATAGCAAGTAGCATTTTGTGATAAACAGTGAATGCCACGATAACTGACATGATTGATTGTTTGACTGCAGGAGTATCTGCCTATGCTGGAGTCACGGGAGAGATTCCCGTCGACTCAGAGATTGCGACCAGAGTTGTCGATTCAGGACAGGATTGCTATTGAGGAGATGGGCCTCAGACATGTGCTATATGTGCCCGAGTTTCGGGCAAACATGGGTTTGCTGACTGCACTGGCGGAGAGATGGCACTCCGAGACTTGCACGTTTCACTTGCCTATGGGGGAGATGACAGTGACCCTTGAGGACGTCTACAGGATTTTGCACATACCGATCGATGGAGAGCTGATTCCATATGATCGAGATGGAGATAGGGAGGCATTGAGACGAGTATTCCAGGATCCTGGGTTGGAGATGAGAGCAGGGCACGTGGCATGGGATACCATGACCGCGACAGGTTTAGCATTACCAACTGTTATTGGAGGAGCCATCAGTGGTTTCTTATGTCCAGACAGGGCTACACGGGGGTTGGCAGTGGGCTGAGGAGGAGCACTAGAGACACTGGTGACTGAGCACACCAGATATGCATGGGGGCCATGTGTCTTGGCGCATCTGTACTATGAGCTACATCAGTTTGTTTACCATGGATCAGTGGGCTTGGGCTGCAGAGTGACACTGTTACAGGTATGGGCTTATGAGCACCTTCTGATCACACGGCCTATCCACTTCAGAGGCAGAGGGCATGGACGGAGTTTTGTACACCTGTACGATATGATTACATCACAGCCTCGGATTGGTCGACTGGAGCACTGGAGGCGTGTCATAGATGACATCGATATGGTGATCTGGAGGCTGTACCTAGGGTGCGAGGAGTGGGAGGACGATGCCATGGAGCTGCCATATACATTTAGGAGCAGATACCTGATTGGGCGGACGCCCTACATTTTGGAGAGACAGCTGGTAGACAGGGTTTGCAGACAGTTCGGCCAGATTCAGAGGATGCCGCGAGGCTCGGGCATGTATGCCCGTACAGTCAAGGATCAGGCACAGTTCGGGCCCTTGCTATCATATGATCAGGCCATCACATAGATGGCAGAGATGATGCCATTACCCTGGGACATGTGGCCGGAGGTGGAGGATGCAGGATGGACGCAGAGTACTCTGCATATTGGGCAGAGCATCCGTTTTCGAGGTTGACAGATCCAGGAGAGCCACTAGAGGGAGAGGGTGGAGGGGATGATGATGATGGTGGAGGGGATGGAGGTAGGGGCCAACGGAGGCAGAGGGGAGTAGTGGGGGAGAGGCGAGTGGCACCTCAGAGGGAGGGAGGACAGGAGGGAGCAGCTCAGGTGGTGAGGGGTCGAGGTGGATTGCCCCTACAGGTACCAGTAGCACAGGGTCCTAGAGCACAGGGACCTAGACAGGTGCAGGGACAGGGACAGGAGCAGGTGCAGAGACAGGTACTGGTTCCCCGGCATGTACAGAGACAGGCTCCAGTTCAGGCACCTAGATAGGTACAGGGGGAGGCACAGGTATAGGCGCCTGTAGAGGAGGAGCCACAGGCAGAGGCTGAGGGTGGAGATCCTGAGGAGGATGAGCTGCTAGAGCTGAGAGAGATCTGCCAGGGCCAGGCAGACGAGATTATGGATTTGGAGCGGGAGAGGAATCGCCTCAGGATCAGGCTCAGGGACACAGAGCGAGAGAGAGACCAGGCCATCCAGCGATATACCGAGGCTGAGGCAGCTCTGAGGGCAAGGAGGCAGACGGCGGAGGACGCAGGAGCAGGCTACGCATATGTGCTGCGAGCCAGAGAGGAGATTGGCTATTGGAGAGACCTGTACTATAGTGTCGTGCCAGCGAATCAGCGGGCGAGGAGCTTCCATAGATCGTCGCGCACAGCGACGGCTATGGGAGGGAGTCGTAGGAGGCAGGCATCTAGCGGTGGGGTCATGGGTCCTCCACCACCACCAGACAGGCAGGGAGATCCTGGAGCAGGTCCATCTACAGCTCAGCGTCCGTCGAGGCCAGGCGGCTCCGAGGGAGGGAGTTCATCATAGCCATAGAGGGCTCCCCTTTATATCAATATATGTACCATTTTTGTATTGTAGACACCTGCGGGTGATTTTGTAGCCATATGATTTTTGACATCATTGTATCATGACACATTTTGATTATATATGAGAGATGATCCATTTTTGCGGTAGCTATATGCATGTGTACCTTATGTGATGAAATGTTCTTATGTGATGCTTATAATATGAATGTAAATATGTATATGATGCAATGCAATAATTTTTTGTTCTTTTATGTTGTATATGTGATGCATGATGCAAATGTGAATGTATGTAATGTAAATGAATATGATAATGAAAATGATTATTTACATAATGAAAATGTGAGATGTGCTAACATGTGTTGTATGCAGGATGTGATGCAATTGTGATATCTATATGTATGTATGAAATGATTATATGTGGTGATGTAGGTGTAACTATATGAAATGCAAATGTTTTTGGTGTGTCATTATACTTAGTCATGTAATAGCGGGCTACGCGGGCTCGAGAAGGATAATGGAAGTCAATCAAGAAAGGGGGATGGAAGACAGAAGATATGAACGTGAAAGAGCTTCTTGTGCGTTATCATCATTGAGCTTTATTATGGCAGAATAGGTTATGACAATCGAGGCATTTGTTCGGCCCAGAAAGTCATTGTACCTGTTTGCATGGAGATAAGACAGTCACAAACAAGGAATGCCCCAGTTCATACTAGACTCACAGTGTCCTCATATCCTTGGACAAGTCATAGCATTACTAAAAGACAATCCACAGACAACAAATGCAAATAGGTGACGATACCCCATCCTCGCCTTTCTAGTCAAAGACATCCTAGAGATAGAATCTCTAGTCAAAGACATCCTGGAAAAGCTAAAAGACATGTCACCAAAAAGATAAAATCAAAAGAAAACCAAGACTCGACACCAACATCCACTGTAGTCTTCAAGTTTAGTGTCTCTTGTCACTTGTTTAAGTCTTATTCGATTGTGGTCACAATGTTCACTTTCACAAAAAGGATAGATAGCACTGAACCATATGTTGTCTGAGTCTGTTGAAAGATTTGATTTTGTTGAAGCCCATTGTTGCTGCTGTGTCTCATTTGAAACTGACTGAATCCATGAAACTGATACTTTATTGTGGAGAAGATGGAACTTTATTGTGGACTGGCGATGCAGATGTTGCTTTATTGCGAATTGTGAGCGGATAGACTTGAAGGAGGCTGGAAGAAACCGTACTCCTCGAAACATGTGATGCTCTTAGTTCCACACCCATTACTAGACGTAGGATTTGCCTTGGCCACAGATAGGATCTGATTTATTATGGATGGAAAGGGAGTGAAAAGGGAGGGTTATGGATGGCTAACCAATCTTAGGTAGATCAATAACAAGCCATGATGGGAATAGGTAAGTTTATTGTGGATGAATAGGTTGTGAGTGTGTGCAAAGTGGAAGGATGCAAGTGAATCCTGAAGGAGGGAGGAGCAAAGTCTCTACGCATGGTGCTGGTGACCCAGTTTTCACCATGGTACTTGCCCAGGGCGCCACCGAAGTGGTTTTCACCGTTGGACGAAATTATTTCTCTTTACTTTTTTCAATTTTTCAATGTTTTTTGTGTCACAAGGCGCCTGTTTGCCAGGTTTTCACCAAGTAACGATTTTTTTTGTTTTATAATTTTTTTGTATTTTTGAAATTTTTTGATTTTTTTGTATTTTTGAATTAGGATATTCTGAAGAGCTATGTGTAGAACCTGCGAAGGTGCATGCTGTTGATAGGATCCTCCAAAGATTCACCTTCTGTAGTTGAGAGCTGATATGCCCCAGATCCATATACCGCTGTGATGATGTAAGGACCAAGCCAGTTTGGTTCGAACTTGCCCTTCTTATCTCTGTCTTGCTGATTCTTGGGGTTCTCTCTGAGGACTAAGTCACCTACCTCAAATGTACGAGGCTTAACTTTATGATTGTAACTGCGACTCATTCTTTGTTGGTAAGCCTTGAGATGATTAAAAGCAGTGTGTCTTCGTTCCTCCAGCAGTTCTAGTTCTTGTAAGCGAGAGACCCTGTAATCTTCATCGTTGATTATGTTTCTTAAAGAGACCCGTAAAGAAGGTAACTCAACCTCAATAGGCAAGATGGTTTCAGCGCCGTAGACAAGCGAGTAGGGTGTAGCTCCTGTAGGTGTGCGGACACTTGTGCGGTAGGCCCAAAGTGCAGGATTGAGTTGGATATGCCAGTTACGGCCAGCGTCGTCGACTGTCTTTTTAAGGATTTTGAGAATTGTTTTATTAGACGCCTCAGCTTGGCCATTACCTTGGGGGTAATATGGTGTTGAGAAACGGTGAGAGATATGGAAGCGGTCACAAAGTTCACGAACATCCTGATTTTTGAAGGGACGCCCGTTATCAGTAATAATGGAAGTAGAAATCCCATATCGGCAAATGATGTAGTTCAAGATGAAGGTAGCGATTTGTTTCCCAGTAACTGGTGTGAGAGGCACGGCTTCAATCCACTTTGTGAAATACTCTGTGGCTGTGATAATGAATTTATGACCATTGGAAGAAGGAGGGTGAATCTTGCCTATGAGATCGAGTCCCCACTGACAAAAGAGCCAAGGAGATGCAAGTGGTTGTAGTTCCTGCGCTGGTGCATGTATGAGGTCTCCATGAATTTGACACTGCTTACACTTCTTGACAAACTGATATGAGTCTTTTTCCATAGTAGGCCAGTAGTATCCAGTCCTAATAAGTTTCTTGGCCAAGGTAGGACCACTAGTATGTGGGCCACATATCCCTTCATGCACTTCTCGTAACGCAATCTGAGCTTCATCACTCTCTAAACATCTAAGAAGGGTGCCATCTAGACCTCATCGGTATAGGATATCAGCTAGAATGATGTATCGAGAGGATTGGCGAATGAAAGTGCGGCGTTGATTGTTCGATAGATCGGGAGGTAAGATATTGTCGCGAAGATATGTGAATATGGAACCATATAACTGGGATTCAGGACCAACAACGCATATCATTTCCGTAGGAGTGATCTCATATGATGGAATCAGCAAGTTGTCTACCAGGAACTCATAGCAGGTCTCATTTTGCGGCAGATCAATGAGCGAAGCAATTGTAGCCATGGCATCTGCAGCACAATTCTGTTCTCTTGGTATCTGCTCAAACTCTATCTTTGCGAAGTGTTGTTTCAGATCATCTACCAATTGTTTGTAAGGCATTAGTTTTTCATCTTTTGTTTGATAATCATCGGTTGCTTGACGGATGACAAGTTGAGAATCCCCCAAAACACGAAGTTCCTGGATCTTCCACTGAACTGCAATTCTTAATCCAGTTGTTAATGCCTCATATTCCGCTATATTGTTGGTGCAAGGAAATGATAAGCGGTATGACTTTGGTATAGAATCGCCTTGGGGAGTTATAAAGAGTATACCCGCTCCTGCCCCATGCTGTGTATATGAGCCGTCAAAATATAATTGCCATGGCTTTGCAGGTGATATTGTTAGAATGGACTCATCTGGAAATTCTGACTGTAGAGGAACATCATCTATCATGGGAACATCTGTCAATTGATCTGCAATGGCTTGTCCTTTGATTGCTTTCCTGTCCACGTACTCAATGTCAAATTCACTCAGAAAACATTACCCACTTGGCTAGCCGCCCAGTAAGTGTAGCTTTGTTGAGAAGATATTTTAGTGGATCAATTCTGGCAATTAACTTAGTCTTGTGAGTGAGCATATAATGTCGTAACTTCTGTGAAGCAAAGACCACAGCGAGACATGCACGTTCGATTGGAGTGTAGTTTAGCTCATATCCCACCAATGTGCGACTAATATAGTAGACTGCTTTTTCCTTGCCGTCAGGTATTTGTTGTGCTAGGAGTGCCCCCAGTGCCGTTGGAGTAGCTGATATGTAAAGTAGCAATGGTTGATCTGGAATGGGTGGCATTAAGACAGGTGGGTTCAAAAGATAGTCTTTGAGCGTCTGAAAAGCCTGTTGACAGTTCTCATCCCATTGGAACTTGATATTTTTATGTAGCAGGTGCTGGAAAGGATTACACTTATCTGCAAGTTGTGCGATGAATCTTCGTATAAACTGGAGTCTCCCTTGTAAAGATCGAAGTTGACTGATATTCTTGGGTGGCGGCATGTCCAAGATAGCCTTTACTTTCGCTGGATTGGCCTCGATTCCTCTTTTAGACACAATGAATCCTAGGAGCTTCCCGGAGGTTACTCCAAAGACGCATTTCTTTGGATTTAGTCTTACTTTGTACTTTTCCAGCCGATCAAAGACAACTGCAAGTATGTCCAAGTGTGTATCTCTGTCTATTGACTTTCCCAAAAGATCGTCAACATAATCTTCCACGGTTATGTGCATGAGATCATGAAAGATAGTAGTCATCGCTCGTTGATAAGTGGCGCCTGCATTTTTCAGCCCAAAGGGCATGACGTTCCAACAGAAGGTTCCCCATGGACAAGTGAATGATGTTTTATGTTGATCTTCAGGTGCAATCCTGATTTGATTATATCCAGAAAATCCGTCCATTAAGGATAACATTTCATGACCTGTTGTGAGATCAACGATCAAGTCTATGTTTGGTAATGGGAAATCGTCCTTTGGGCAAGCCTTGTTGATATCTCTAAAGTCTGTACATATTCGGATACTGCGATCTGGTTTGCTGACAGGTACCAAATTGGAGATCCATTCGGGATAATCAATTGGTCGTATGAATCCGACATCCAGTAATTTCTCCAGCTCTGCTTTGACGAGTAATGCCACTTGTGGGTGCATTTTCCTCAGTTTTCTGTTTTACTGGCTTTGCCCCCGGTTTGACTGTCAAATGATGCATAACCAAATCCGGATCCAGTCCAGGCATATCAGCGTATGACCATGCAAAGTTGACTTGTCGTTCCTTGAAGAAGCTTATAAATTTTGCCCTTTCGGCCTCTGTCAATGATTGCGCCAAGAATATGTTGTGTGGAACCTCTTCTGTACCAATATTTGTCTTTATAGTCTCCTCTACCAACATGGATGATTTTTCCTCATATGATGTTGGGAGAATGTCGAGCCTTCCATCTTCGGGTGCCTCAAAGAGGTTTTCGCCCTCAGATACGTCCTTTCTTTTTACTTTTTTGGGGTCAGATAGCGCCACAGTGTGGTTTTCGCCATAAGACCCTTGCCTTGTTTTTATTTTCACATTTTTGCGACTAGAAGGCCCGACACCCTCACCAAAGTATGCCATGCTATTGAGTTCTATGGCGTATCCTGCTTTATGGTCTCCAGGGGGAAGATCATCTCGAATGCCAAGATAGTCGACAATAGCTTCGTCATTATGAAATGTATCAAATTGTGCTGGTCCTTCATGATCCCAGTCAATGAGTTGGGGATGAACAAGGGGAAGGTCATTAGTGTTTTCAGAATTTGCTGGACGAAGAGTGAAGATGTGGTTATATTCAGGTATGTCAAGGCAATCATCGAGGTCATTGATGGCACTCTCCTCATCAGTTTCGATCGTGAGCGAATCCAAATTGTCATCACTAGTAGAGCCTTCTGGGACAGGTGTCCTCATCCTATGTGATTTCAACCTAGGACCTTGAAACGAAGACTGTGCGGGATCCTTATGGGTTGGTTCTTGACCCACTCTAAACTTTTTGTAAAATTCCTCTTCTTCTGTGGGTTCATCTGGCTCTCTGAATGTTTCGGTGAGCTCATAGTCACTGGAGGACTTGTCTGAACCCCATTCCCACTCATTAGAATCTGTGGAAGGATAATCCTCTTGTTGAACTTCGGCAACTTTGATTCGCCATACTTCTTTTGTTCTCTTATTGTGAATTTTGGAATTCAGAAAACCAAGTCCCTTGGAGCGTTCTCTTCTTGTAGTTAGCTCAGGTTGTAAGGGCTCCATGACACCTTCTTTGCGTAACCCGAGAGGGCTTTTTCCATCATACCCGAATTTTTGTAGAATTTTAAAGCCTTTGCCATAGTTCTCACAGAGTATAATAGTCTGATCATGTGTGTCCTCTTCACTATCTTTATAAAGCATTTTGTATAAATTTTCCTCTTCTAGTTCGCCCCATCTTTGAAAGATGGTAGGATCCCATTTGAGTATCATGACGGAGATTTGCTTGTTAGGATGTGGCCTCCCATATTCTTTTGGAGAGCTCATGACTTGTCGTAAAAACATTGTTTGATTCAAAGTGTATTCTCCCATGCCTTTGTCTTGAAACTTGCCTCTAAGTTCACCTTGTTTGGATGTCGAGGGTTTTAATGACTCAGGATCAATGTATGCTGAAGAAGGAGTAGCCTCACGATTACTAGGAATGATAGTTTCAGTATGTGACCTCAAGTTATTGCAATATATGAATGGATTTGGATCACCATTGACTGTTACCTCGACTCCATTATGAGGAAACTTAATGCATTGATGGTATGTTGATGGGACTGCCCTCATTTGATGAATCCAAGGACGTCCTAGCAATATGTTATACGTGAGATCTAGATCTAGGACTTGACAAACCACATCCTTTGTGACTGGCCCTATTCTTAGCGGTAAGGTGACTGTGCCCTTGGACGAGCGCTCTTCATCATCATAAGCCTTGATGGTGATTTGGTTTGTAGCATTCACAACCTTGTCAGAATATCCCAATTGTCTTATGGTACTCAAGGTACAAATATTTAGACCTTCTCCTCCATCTATCAGGACTCGCTTTATTCGGTGTTTATGTATGAAGGCTTCAACGTGTAAAGGTGCATTATGAGGCTGACTTATGGAGGCGTCATCGGCTTCTGTAAATGTGAGGGAGTGTGGAACGGATAGGTATCCCACCATGGCTTGAAACTGATCCACATTCAGATCCATAGGGATAGCAGCGTCTCTCAAGATTTTGTCAAGGATAGCTTTATGTGCAGGGGATATACGTAAGAGCTCAAGAATGGAGATGAGCGCGGGCGTCTTCCCTAGTTGTTCTACAAGGTCGTACTCAGGCTTGGTAGATGAAGGATTGGTATTCTTAGTGGAGGTACCTGGCAATGTAATCTTACCTCGACGGGTTGTAACATGACATTCAGAGGTAGATTCGAAAGAAGATCCCACACCTTTTAGGACAATCTTAGGTCACTGAGAAGGATTCTCAGGATTTTTGTTTTTGATAGTGATAGTAGAAATATGATTGTCCATCGAGATGTGATTGATAGTAGAATCATAATTGTAAGGTGCTCTAGTGTAATTGGCTTGATCATCTATGACTTTGCCTTTTCCTTTGTCATGTTTTGGGAATGGTTCCTTAAACACCTCATGCTCTTGGTTAGATGAATGTCCCTCAATCTCAATATCACCTCTGTCAATGAGATCTTGCACAATGTTTTTCAATCGATGGCAATTACTTGTCTTATGACCCTTACTCTTATGAAACTCACAAAACTCATCATCATTCCACCAATTTGGTTTGACCTTTGGTTCATATGGAGGAAAATCTGGAACTGTGATCACTTTGTTTGCTACAAGCTTTTTGAATACTGATTCAAGTGGTTCTCCCAATGGGGTGTACTTCCTTCGTGTTTTAGAAGTTGTTTGATTGTTCACCTGATTGTTGGTATAACTTGATCCAGAAAAGACGAACTTTGGTCTCACTGTATTGGCATCAACAACGCCATCATTAACTATGTTCTTGTTCTTGTTCCAAAATTTTGGTTTGTCCTTTCCCTTAAAGTCCTCTTTGTTTTCTTTGAATAGCTTGATAACTCCTTGTTCAATTAAGACCTTTTCTATTGCTAGGCCCTTTTCAATAACATCCTTGAATGTAGACAAACAAGCTTTTCTGAGATAATAGCCAATAGCCTTGTTAACATTTTGTGTGAACATTTCTACCATTTGTTTTTGCGGGATTTCACAAGAGCATCTGCTAGCTAAGTTTCTCCATCTCTGTAAAAATGTTGCGAAAGATTCTCCTTCCTTTTGTTTCGTATTGCACAAGGTAGTAACTGAGACATCTGTTTCAATGTTGTAAGAGAAATGCTGAATGAATGCCTCTGCTAAGTCGCCCCATGACTTAATACCAGGAGGTAATTGAGAAAACCATTCCATAGCTTGATCTCCTAAGCTCTGTGGAAACAACCTCATCAAGTATGTTTCTTATGCCGCTACCTCAATGCAAGCTGTGAAGAATTGTCTTATGTGTGCCTTGGGGTCTCCTCTCCCTCTATATTTGTCAAATTTTGGCGTTACAAAGTGTGGAGGAAATGGAGGCATTGGAATTCTCTTATCAAAGGGATAAGGACATATATCTCTCATAGTGTATGTAGGTTTTGATGTACTCATGTCCTCCACTTTCTTCTGTAGATCTCTAATTTGTTGCTCCAACTTATTTTTGGGAGGAGATGGATTTCTTGTAGCATACCCCATGTTTGAAACACCCATTTGAGGAAGAGCTTGTTGCATGTATGGATGATACTGATCGTAGACATGTCCATATGGAGGTCTATATTGTTGTGGCATATATGGAGCACTTGGCATAACTTCTTGTTGAGGGACCCCATATCTGTTTTGCGCATATATACCATATTCAATAGGCCTTTCATTTTCCATTGTGTTGCCCCCAATTTTGACATGAGGTCTCCTTGTGTCAAAATTTTGAGGATGTCCTTGAGTATCCACTTGTTTTGATTGATCCATACCTTGAGCGTGTATTTGAGCATAAGGCCTCCATGATGGTCTTTGAGTGTAAGTATCATATATTTGAGTTTGTGTATGTGGGATTGCTGGTTTTTGAAGCAAAGCTGATGGTGACTCCGGCATCATATTCGGTCCTCTATTTCCTCCACTATTTGGTCTCCTTTGATCCATGTTGGGTTGAGTTTGCTGTGAGGGTCGACTTTCCATACGTTGAGATAAGTCAAAATCATGCGGTATTTTAGCTCCACTATGTGCCATCATGTTTAAAAAGTATTGTCGATCTCTCCTCATTATCTCTTCAACCAATCTATTGAATTCAGGATTCATTATGGATTCTTCTATGTCTGCTGATAGTATTGAAGAATTGTCAACATTGTCATTGTGTGTAGCATTGTTGTTTATAGTATTTGCGCTTTCCACATTTGGATTGTTTCTATAAACATTCATGTCTGGTAATGTAGTGTGCTCAGGATTGTAGAATAGATCATTTTCATACTCATAAGAACTCATGTTTACGGATTCTTGAGCTTCTTTAGCTATTCTCCTAGATTTTTGAAGGCGGGTTTCAACCATGAACTAGGTGTTAGACCAAGATGTGAAAGACTAGATGAAAAATGAAAAGAGTATGGAAGACCAAGAGTTGTATGGAGTGTAAGTGAATCTTGAGGTGTACTTGCAATGTCCAAAGTGTAAGACCAAGTATGTAAATAGTAGAGTAGGTGTGACTTCCAAAGAGAGGATAGTTTCTCTTGATGAGGTAAGCTGACCTTGACTCTAAGTAAGACCAAATGAGACCCAAAGGTAAGAAACCTTGATGAGGGACCACTTAGCAAAGTGTAGTTGTATGTAGTGTGTTGACAAAGTATGATGAGGACAAGCAAGTGACCTTTTTGACTCAAGTTTTTAGACAAGTATGAATGTAAAATGAGATGTAAAGCAATGATAGACTGTGTGAGACCTTAGAACAGGCTGAATGCTAGATGAAACCTGAAGAAACAACCTAGGAAGCTCAAGTATGCCGAAACTGATTTTCTTTGTTCGCTGGACTGTTAAAGTTTTCAATTCCTGACACAGACGCCTCTGTATACTTCACAGACGCGTTTCCAAGACACAGACGCTTCTCTGTTTGACACAGATGCTGATAAAAACACAGACGCTATTATGTCCTTCACAGACGTGCTTATATGACGCAGACGCGGTTAAAACAGACACAGACGCGTTTCTGTAACCTTAGTGCAATTTTTCCAATATGTGAAGTTGTTTTGTTGTGACCAAATCCGACTGTTTGACTGTTTTTCGTGACAAGAGGACACAATGTTGATGACTCAATGTCTGCAAACTGTTTAGACTCCAAAAGTGTGTTGTTTGATGTAAAAAGTTTTGCATACACTTGAAGACACAAAAGACACAATGTTTTGTTGTTTTGTCTTGATGTTTGAGTGTTTAGCATAAGACAAGCACAAATCTTAGGGCTGGCCAAGACAATAGTTGTTGATCCCACATAGGGTTTTACCCCCGAGGCTACGCTATTCAGAGCGGATACTTAGATGCTTGACCTCACTGGCTCCACCCTCGGCACTCACTTCTCGGGTCAGCCAAGCATCAGTCCCCATGAAAACTCCCCATGGTGAACTTTGTATCTCTACTAAGAACCGTATGTGTGTGGGCCGCTACCAGAGGTCCGACCTCCTGCCTCAACAACTAGAAGGATTTGGGCTTCTAAAACAAAAAGGTGCTAGTAAGGGCATCCGCTCATGTGGCCATACATGCGGCACTTTCAGCTCTGTAAATACAGAAGGCTCCCAGCCGGTAGGGGTTACGCCCTACAAATGATCAAATAAATTTGATCAAACGGGTTTATGGGGAGACATAGTGTCGGTATGAACTAATCAGCACACGTTATTCATAGTTTTCACCATGAATACATTTGATTATAGTGGTTCGGAAGAGGTGGGTTTTCCTCGCTACCACTTGGGTCGTTCTCTTCTCACTAGTAGTCCTAATGACCACACGGGAAGACAGGCCCTCTAAAGATTAAACAAAAAGAGCCTATTGCTCAAGACACAAAAGACAATGATTCAATTTTAGTGCACCAAAGGAAGTGTTTGCTAAGCTATGAAAACAAGGCACACAACAAAATTACAAAACCCTAGCTAAGGCCCTGCAACAAAATTGTTAGTAGTTTGGGTTGTTTCAAATGATAACCCCTTCCTGCAAGCACACAAGTTAGGTAAATTTTAGAAAACCCAAAAGACTTTGTGAAAAGGGGCCTTCAACAAAAATGATTTTTGCCTCCAAAGCAAGCTGCACAAACTTGGTTAGCTAGATCTGCAAGGGTTAGCCGAAAATAAACCAGATCTGAAACTCTAAGTACGAAATCCGAAAACCCGAATTAAAGAAAAATTAAAAATTGCAAAACAGAAAGCACAGACGCTGCTATACTAGACACAGACGCGTCTTCATGACACAGACGCGGTTCTGTGATTCACAGACGCGATCAGAGGTTACAGACGCTGTTAAATGACACAGACGCGATCTGATGCAATGCAGACGCGGTTTGGAATCACAGACGCACCTTTCGGAAACCTGCAAAACAAAAATTGGCAAAAACACAGACGCGATTCAAGAGTATACAGACGCTTCTGAAACACAAAAACGCGATCCGAACGCTCACAGACACGGAAAAAACCTAAAATGTCGTCGAAAATTGTCCGATCTGCAACTTCAAAAATGCCAAATCTGCAATAAAAATGTTAAATGCAAAGGGACAAGAGTCCCACCGGGCGTGCCAAAATGTATATGGTGAAAATGGATAACAATAATAACAATATTGAAAGGCTAAATGAATTCAACCACCAAACCCTAGCCTAACAATGAACAAAGATCCACCATAACATATGAAGATTACCTAAGACAATGCAAATAACTCAAAATCACAAAGATTATACCATCACATGTCCAATAGGGTTTTGATCTCCATTCTTCCTATCTCCATTGATCTTGCTTGATATATTTGCTCTCAGATTTTTATATGCACAAGAGCTCAACAAAGAACGGAATGTGGTTGCAAGTAGGATCGTAGTGTAGCCAAGTACTCCAAAATCAGTCATTAGGGTTTGACAATGAAGAAAGCATCTCCTTAAATAGAAGACACAATATGAAATGGAGGGATAAGATTGAGAGGTGTAAAAAGAGAGGTCGGCTAGGATTAGAGGGTAGGTAAAAGAAATAATAAAATAATGAAAGGGGTAGGTAGTGTATGAATTAAGAGATGAATGGCATGTGTCATGTGTAGAAAAAGATAATGAATTAATTAAATAAATAAAGATTTATTTAATTAATAGAAGAAGTAGGATAATTAAATAAATAAAAATATTTATTTAGTTTAGGAAAAGGATAATTTAAATAAATAAATGTATTTATTTAAATGAGAAATAAGGCTAGAAGAGGATAAATGAATTAATTAAATAAATAAAGATTTATTTAATTAATAGAAGAATTAGGCTTAGATAATTAAATAAATAAAATATTTATTTAATTAGACATGACAATTTTGGGTGTCTACACCAATCAAAAATATACATATACAACCATATACAATCAACAACAATTCAGTCAACTTATATGTATATGTATATAGTTGACATATACAACCATCTACATATTCCATGGAATTTTCTATGGTGTTCATTATAGTTGCTCATATACATATACATATGGCTACATATGTATATTATAGTTTCTCATATACATATGGTTGTATACGTATATATATATATATATATATATATATATATATATATATATATATATATATATATATATATATATATATATATATATATATATATATATATATATGAAGTTCCTTGGAATTTTCTATACAACCATATGTATATTCAGTTGACATATGCAGCGATATACATATATGCCATATAAGTTGACATATACATGTACATGCAATTCAATCAACAACCATATACATGTTTGCTAAAGTGCTTGTGTGTGTATATATATACATGTAGACATGTACATATACATGGTTGTGTGTGTTTGAAAATTAAAACGCTACAAAAATCTTGTCTCGAGCTCAAGAATCTAGTAGCTCTTAAACCACAATATTTTTACATCTGCTTTCCATTTATTGTAAAAAGATTGATCCAACAGCTTAGGGAGACTGATTTTGGTTTGTTTCATTTTTTAGAAAATTATGCTTTGGTAGGGTTTCATAATATTTTTCGTGCAAACTGTGCCCATTTTTTCTCATCAGCATCGTTGACAACATGACACAATTTTGTGCACAATCTTGAAATAAGTCATTTACCATGATTTTAGTTATTTTTTGGGGAATCCGTGCACAACCAGATCACTTTTTGTTGTGTTTTATTTCATTCTAAAACAATTATGTTTTTATCTATTAAATGAAAGCATTGGTTTTGTGGGTTTATATGTTGTTGTTTTCATATATGCTATTATTGCAATACCTAGTGTTAGATGCTTATTTGTTTCTTCACGAGGAGATGTTTTGAACTGTGAAATGAATCTTATGTTCATTGCTCTTGAGGTTATTTCTGTGACAATTCTCTTGACACAAATATTTAGGATTGAATGTTTAGCAACCACCTCTGATGCTATCAATTTATGGGATACTTACATCTAATTTATGGGATACTGACATGTTTTGAATTTGGAGCCACTTTAGCAAGCGTCTTGGCAATTCAGTCAACAGTCATATACATTGTGTCAACAACCAGTCAAAAATATACATATACAACAATATACAATCAATAGCAATTCAATCAACTTATATGTATATGCATATGTATATAGTTGACATATACAACCATATATATATATATATATATATATATATATATATATATATATATATATATATATATATATATATATATTCAATGGAATTTGCTATGGTGTTCATTATAGTTGCTCATATACATATACATATGGCTGCATATGTATATTATAATTGCTCATAGACATATGGTTGTATACGTATATATGTATATGTATATTTATATGCATATGCATATGAAGTTCCTTGGAATTTTCTATACAACCATATGTATATTCAGTTGACATATACAACCATATACATAGATGCCATATAAGTTGACATATACATGTACATGCAATTCAGTCAACAACCATATACATGTTTGCTAAAGTGGTTATGTGTGTATTTATATACATGTAGACATATACATATACATATACATATACATGGTTGTGTGTGTTTGAAATTTAAAACGCTTCAAAAATCTTGTCTCGAGCTCAAGGATCTAGTAGCTCTAAAACCACAATATTTTTACATCTACTTTCCATTTATTGTAAGAAGATTGATCCAACAGCTTAGGGAGAATGGTTTTGGTTTGTCTCATTTTTTAGAAAATTCTGCTTTGGTAGGGTTTCATAATATTTTTCGTGCAAACTGTGCCCATTTTTTCTCATCAGCATCATTGACAGCATGACACAATTTTGTGCAGAATCTTGAAATAAGTCATTTGCCATTATTTTAGTAATTTTTTTGGGGAATCCATGCACAACCAGATCACTTTTTGGTGTGTTTTATGTCATTCTAAAACAATTATGTTGTTATCTGTTAAATGAAAGCATTGGTTATGGGCAACGTGAAATTTAAAAATACATAACTCTATTTAGACTCCTAGTAATAAATAACTCAAGTTAGATTTCAAACACACCTTAGATTTGTAACTTTAAATTTTCATCGCGATTTGGTTGGACTGAAGAGTTGGTTTTATATCTCTATATTAGACACATGTTGAGAGGGTTCAAACTTATACACTTCAACATTTCATCCAATACAAATGAATGATTTAACAAAACATATATATGTTCAGTCTTTTGCTTCCTCTCTAGCTGCTTCATTAAGAGACCATCTTCATGCTAAGGCAATACATATATATACATGTGTATATATATCTATTATATGTATGTGTGCATCTACATTGATATGTGTGCATTTTCAAAGGTTTCCACTTGTGTAATGTCTATATCCATTTTTTTAGTTGTGGTTGTATATGTCTGTCCAGCTGCTATCTTCTGCATGTATCCATTCATCTTTGTTGCTGATCCAAATTGGTTTAGCTGAAACTTGTATTGTGTTTTTTTTTGGATTGTCTGCTCTTGTCCCCAAGTGCAATATGAGTTGTGTTTGTCATTAAAATATATTCACTTATGTTTATTGTTGTGACATAGACTTTCTATTTCACCGTACAAAACCCCATTCCTCATCTTTGGAGAACAGTTACCACTATGTCGTCTGTGACAGCTCTCCCGATGGCTCAGAACAACCTTTTGTAGAAACTTCAGTGAGCTTATTTATTCATATGTTTTCTCATATTCATCTTATTTACAAACAGTATATCTCTATTTGTTCTTTTCTTTTGCAAAGCATTGTCATCCATCAATGCAAGTGCATATACCAAGTATTTTTTTAGATCTATTTATGTATTTATATATATAAATAAATTGACAGAGGTTTTCTCTGCATTGTCCTTGTGCATTTGCATGTGTGAATACATAAATATATAATCTGTACATGCACACAAAAGAACATCTATAAAGAAAGGCACACATAGATAGTGATACAAATTGGAAGCTCAAAAATAAAAAAAAAAGGCTACCATACCCATGCCTATGCATATGAATGTACATGACCTTGTGTATCTATTTGGTTGTCTTCTACTATCTTTGTAGGAAGTGCAACCACAACTACAACTGACCCCGCATGCAATCTTGTGCATCAACACTGAGGATGATGTC
Source organism: Cryptomeria japonica (assembly GCF_030272615.1). Taxonomy (NCBI): domain Eukaryota; kingdom Viridiplantae; phylum Streptophyta; class Pinopsida; order Cupressales; family Cupressaceae; genus Cryptomeria; species Cryptomeria japonica. The sequence goes on from NC_081409.1 coordinate 799,199,287, forward strand.
CCCTCTCTAGTGCTTCAGTTTTTGTCTTTTGAAAAATTGACAGCTGATAAAGATGACAATGCTCGATATAGGGTTGTTTTGTCTAATGCCACGCACATGCAATTGGCGATCCTCCCGCCTAAGTAAAATGATTTGCTGCTTTCAGAGACATTAAAGATAGACTCTATACTATCATTGACAACTTATGCTTGTAGAAATATTTGGAACTCGAGGTAGGGTCCTCTATATGTTCTGATAGTTTGTTCTTGGCTTTTGAAATCTCCCTTTACACACTATCCAAATTATTCAACCTCTTGTTTTGTTCCTTTTACAAGACTATAGTAATATTCAGCCTTGCTGTCAAATTTACAAATTCTCCATTACTTGGAAAACCTAGATACATGTTTAAAGAGCAAGAACAACAAATGTTGGGTTGAGACACACCTACCACAACTAAACATTCCCTTAAATTTGGAATACACCTCCCACCTATGCAACATGAATCTTCTATTAATATCAGCCCAATTAAAGCCTTGAACCCTTATCAAAATAAATGGACGATAAAGGGGCGTGTGACAAACAAGAGGAAGATGAATCAATATAGTACACCAAATTCCACTAGCCAAGTGTTTAGCTTTGACATGATAGATGATGAAGGTACTGAAATTAGAATAACTTGCTTTGGCGATGTAGCAGAGATGCATTATCATAGGGTTAAAGAAAGAACATATTATACTGTATTGAAAGGTTGCATTATAGAAGTTGACACAAAATGGAATAAGCTTAACAGTGATCTTGAGATAACTTTGGACAACAATTCAATATTGAAGCGTTGTGATGTTGTTGTTGATGGTCAAGGAAATAATTCTCGATTCACATCGATCAATGAAATTACATACTGCACCAACAATGCTTTAGTTGATGTTATTGGTATTGTAGTTGTTGTTGGAGAACCCTCATTAATTCGTAGAAAAGATGGAGGTGAAGTAACAAAGAGAATTGTCAAAATAAATGATGTCTCAACTTTTACTATCGATGTTAACTTATGGGGAGCAACATGGCAAGGGCTAGGTGAAGATTTGAAGAACATGCATGCAACCCAAATAGTTGTTGTCCTTGCAGTCAGAAATGCTCATGTTGGTTATTTCAATGGAAAGGTGATCAACACAAGAACAACTCTGAATATAAACCCTTCTATCCCTGAAACAGAGACACTTATGTCAAGAGGAAAGATTCCAGATGACCTTTTACCACTGTCTTGTAATGCTGGACAACTTAACTCACAATACAACAGAATGAGAATCACAGTTGTTTTAGAACGTACAAGTGTTCTCTCTGAAATAGTTGAAACTACTATTAGGGTTGTTGTGAGAATCATTAAAATTAATTCTTTTTGCTATCCAGCCTGCCCTTTGAAAATTAATGACAAAGAGTGTAAAAAGAAATGCGTCCAGCAAAATGATAATGTCTGGTTTTATTCAAGATGTCAAACTCATGTGCCAGAATGCAATTACAAATACTTATTGCAGATGAAGCTCCAAGATTATATGAGCACTCTTTGGGATACTGCCTTTGATGAGGTTGGCACAAATGTACTGCAAATATCTGCCAAGGACCTTTACATGTTGCAGTATGATTTGACTACAGAGAAAACACCTCAGACTATTATCAAGGGTGTCCTTTTATCTTGCTTTGTTTTCACACTCTCTGTTACAACAAACATGTACAATTCATAGCCTAGGCTCAAAGCAACAATTACCAAAGTTGTAAATATTGATTTCCAAGTTGAATGTACTCTTCTGTTTGCATAGATTGCTCGAATGAGTGCAACTGCAGAGTTCTAGACCAATTAGATAGTGATGCTTTTCATGGGCCTTTTGATCTTCATAGTATAGATAACTTATTACTGGTTTTTGTTGGTAATCCACAAACATAACTAAATTATCGATGGTTGTGTATATCAACACTATCTAAACTCATGATTTTCTTGGCTGTCACACACTTTTGTTTTTTGTCATTGATTTTGATCTAAAATTCTCCAATAGTTGCTTCTACTTCAAGTTGTTTATGTTTTCTAGAATTGTTCATTTTACCTAGTCAAACCAATTGTTGTTTTGTTCCGCCATGCTTCCATGCATCTAAAATATATCAAATGCAGTCTTGCTTCTTTGCATCTTGTTGTTTTATATCCTTTTGTACCTTTTTATGTTGTTGTGTTGTTATTGAACTTCCATGTTTTTCAAATATTCTTAATTTGTATATCTATATTTATAATATGTTGTAAAAACATAATAAGAAAGAAATCATACAGATTGCACATTGGGGCAAATATTAAAACATGAACCAATAGCTTCAATCTATGTTGTTTTAACAAATTTCCTTGCCTCCAAATCATGATTTTTAATTTATGCTATTCCACCACACTATATCTGTCCAATTGAAATTATAATGTCCAATGTCAATGACTTATATGATGTTGTTTATGTTTACTATTATTAAATATTCAAAGCATTTAGTTGACCTCTCTCTTTTTTATTGTAATATTTTGAATCCTTTTAGATGTGTTCCAATGCTTGGTCTAGACACACTTTTGCTTCTCATTATTTTTGAACTGTAAATTAAAATTACAATTTTGAGCATCCTTGCCAATTCGCATACAGTTAAAATTTAGGTTCATCGCCCTTTTCCTCTTTTGAAAACAACAACTTTCATATAATTTCTTTATATTCATTCAATTTATGCAAATGTTTATTGCCTTATATGTTCTCTCCAGCATTTACCGGTATGCATAAACATATACATCTCCTTCTCTGTATATACAAAGATACATATAAATTGCTATATACATTTACATATATTTCCATACACATACATGCATACATATGGTCATGCATAGTTGCAAACTCACATACATACAAACACATATGCACCTGTATACATGTACATGCAAAGGTAGACATTCACAATAGATATATATGTACATGCAAAACCTTATATATCTTGAAAGTTGTGTGTCTGCATATGTAAGTAAATTTGTGTGTAACCATATTCTTTTATGTGCATGCATGTATCAATGCATATATGGTTATATGTATGGGTTTGTGCTTCTGTATAGATATATGTACACATGTATGTGTATATCATAGAAACTGGTATATATATTTATATATATATGCATACACATACATGCATGCATATAGTTTTACATAGCTACAAACTTCCACACATGTACTACATATGCATACATATGGTCCTGTACAGTTGCAAACTCCCATTCATACAACCACATATGCACCTATATACATGTACATACAAAGGCAGACACTCATGGAACATATATATGCACATGCACAACGTTGTATCTACATATGTAAGTAAACCAGTGTCCATCCATATTATTTTATGTGCATGCATGTATGAATGGATGTATGGCTATATGTATGGGTATGTGCTTAAATTTTGTGCAAAAGTATTTAACATATGCAATTCAAAGATTGCATCAAATAGAAGTTTCAAATAAAACTACATAGATTAGAACATACACACTATTTTTTACAGTTGTTTCTTGCACGGTTAGAATCTAATATGCTCTGTTCATTTAAATTGTCTAAAATATTAATGTAGACCACAATGCAAGAATGCCATCTTAGGAAAGCGAAAAAAAGAGAACGAAATTGTCACTATTATGCAAAACATAGAGAATAAATCTCTAAAAAGCGTCGCCTGGAACAAATGAAACACAAAATGCTCTTACCTATGCCCACACCATGCGAAACCCCACAGATGATGGATTCAGATTCACTTATTCTGGATCAAAACCTTGCTTTATCATGTGGCCCGACCAACATTGTATCGTGTCAAATACAACAACCTTGCTTGAATAGTAGCAAACTACAGAAGAAACATGCAACATAGAACATGCAACCTCTATACCATTAGACAATATTGCAGACTACAACAACACATCAATGCGCAACAAATTGTTTCTCTTCTATAGAGTACATTCAAACATTGCAATCCTTCCATCGTCGCATTGATTCATTGTCCATGCTTCAAACATGTAGTGTTTGTAAGGAAAGATATATTGGAATAGTAATACGTAGGAACCAACAACATATTATCTGTTCAAGATACTTTTCTGAAAACGGTGTTCATCATTTCTCTTTGGCAAATAACTTAGACTCGGGTGAGAAACCCCTTGTGTTAAAAAAACTTACCCAAGTAGAGGAGATGCTTATAGCTAGGGTTGCTCTTGTTTTGCAAGTCAGACATGCAAGAGGTGGCCAATACAAATACACTGGTCACACTATAAGTTTTCCCCAAGATATTTTAGAAATTGTAAAGCTTTTGCCACGAAAACAAAAAGACCTTGAAGTCCTTATTGTCCACCAAAGTAATATACAAGGCAAAAAATATGATTGCTATGTAAATAAATTTCATGTTATGGATGCATTGAGCTATAAAATTCAACATGACCAGTACTATAATGATGTTGTCATAGACTTTGATGTTGTCAACTTGCTTCCTAATACTACAACAAATATATCAAATATGTTGCACTATTTAGAAGAAGATACTAATGTAACAGCTATTCCACCAACAAAAGAACTTCTTGACAATTGCAATGAATATGATGCAGACATTTCATCATCTTTTATTCCAAAACTACCTGCTCCAACTCGCGAACTAGACACAATTAAGAGAACCTTGTAGTTAGATGTTGATACTGATAATAGTGTGCCTTGGCCTGAAATAAACTTGTCCCCAATAAATGAATATAATACGATAGGCTTGTTAAGCATGGAATTCCCAACCCTTTTCCCATTTGGAGTTGCACTCTCGCTATAGCCATGTATCAAACATGTTCATTTACATGAATATGCTCTCCACTTAATGAGATATGTTTATCAGAGATTTGGACAACATGTTAGATTTCACTATTACATTTACAATCTAAGTACATGACATCGTTCGCAACAATCTGCAACTATCTTTATTATAACTAATTTGGGAGAGCCTATCCCAACCACTATGCAAGCGCTTCATGAACGATTGCAAAACACTCCTGATGATCAATTGCCAAATCATTTGTTGTGATTTGGTACAACACTCTGAGGCACTCATGCATATTGGAGTAAATCTAGAAAATAGCTTACTACAATGATCTTCCAATTGGGAACCCCAACACTATTCTTTACATTGAGCTCAACTGAGACTAAATGCCTTGATTTGCATGGGCTTTTCTCTGAAAATGATGGCCAAAACACACAATTTATAAGAAAATAACTTATAGACCATGTGATCTGCAATCCACATATAACAACATTATACCTTCACAATAGATTTACAATATTTTGTGAATAATTTATTCAAAAGTTGTTCCAAGCAAAGGATCATTGGTATAGGTATGAATGGCAACATCGTTGCTCACGACATATTCATGGCTTCTTATGGCTCCCTAGAGCACCAAATATGGAAACCATTGATTGGACGGATCATAATGAGGTCCAAATGGCAAAAGCTTTCTTTGACAAATATGTTTCTGCTTGGAATCCTCGCAACGCATCAGACCGAATGAATGCAATACACTACGCTGCATTGGATGATTCATACCTAGCCAATACAAAAAAAATCTTCTCCATAGACCCTACATTGGATTATGAGGCATTACTTAATACTTTATAAAGACACACAAAATGCACAGAACATAAATGCCTCAAGAAAACAGGTCCCACATTCGAATGTCATTACAAAGCTCCATGGGTTCAACAAGAGATGTCTACGTTGACAGTTGACAATGACAACAACCCATGCTATAAACCTACAAGGAATGATGATCATTTGAATATTCATAATCCTTGGATTCTTTCATTATGGAGAGCTAATATTGATTGTCAACCAGTCACTTCAAAAAAACTTGTCCTCCAATACATTTCAAAGTATGCTTCCAAATCAGAAAACAAATCGCAATCCTATATTGAAATGCTGAAAACCATAGTGGATACAACTAAATCTAAAGAGAGCATCTTATTAACATATCAAAAATTTATGATGGGCATAGTAGTAGACCGTGATATCAACACACAAGAAACCTGTCATATGTTACAAAAATTGCCTCTCATAAGTTGTAGCCGACAATTTGTCTCTCTAAATGTTGACAGAAAAATATTGCACCGTGTCATAAAATTAAATAATGGAACTGACCTGTCCACAACTTGTATCCATGCTTATATGCAACACCCTATTGAATTAAATGCAATGAGTCTGTTACAATCAACACAAGGGTTCTCATATAATTCTCAATGCAAAAAATCAAAATGGCAAATCAGGGATAAAAAAACAATTGTGATTGTATATCCTCAGTTTAGTGAACCTCCAAATGAAGATACCAATGAGTTTGAGATTTTTTATTGGTTTGAACTAGTGCTATACAAACCATTTCGTGACATTCCAACAAAAATAGGAACTTCAAAGAAACAAATTATAGCAAATTGGAAATTTTTCTAAAAGACTAATTACAGTCATTTGCACAGTCAACAAATTATAGATAATTGCAGCCCTCCAAATGAAGATGACAATGACAATAATGGTTCTCAAAATCAAGATGATACAAATCTATAAGAGTGGGAATTACTATCACAAATGGGAGTTACAAATAACTTTGCCCAGAATGATCTGCAAATGCTAGGTCGTTGTGATTACATATTAACTACTTGTGGGGTAAAATTGTTGTGGATGATCAGTTAGACTATACTACTCTTCAATTCATAGCTACAAGCAAGCTACAATTCCAATACGCTATCATGAAAATCTCAACTCAGGACACACAGAAAATTCACCTATTGTCTAAACAAAAAGTTGCACTCGATATTATTCTACACCATCATAAAGAACAATCTACAACAACACCTCTATGAATGATTGTTCAAGGCACCACAGGCACTGGTAAATCATTTTTAATAGATTGCATTAGGAAAAAATTAAACATGTCTACAGTTGTCAAGACAAACCCATTTCTTGTTTTGGCACCAACAGGTGTTGCTGCATTTAATATACAAGTGACAACAATCCATGCAGGGTTGTGCATACCTATAAGAGAAATGCATCCTTTGACAGGGCAGTCATTAATGACATTGCAAGAACAATTGAAACATATTAAATATATTTTGATAGACGAAATGAGCTTTTTAGGCCCAAAATTACTACTGAAGATAGATAGTCATTTGCGCCAAGCATTTCCTGACAATCAACATGAAATCTTTGGCGGGGTGTCCATAATTCTTGTAGGTGATCTTGCTCAACTTCCCCCTGTAATGGATAAACCTATATATGCATCACACTCTGCAACCCTCATTTTATGGCATTCTTTTACTACTGTCGTAATATTGGACACTATTTTCTGCCAACAAGGTGCATCTATAAGACAACAACAATTTAGAACACTCCTTCAGAACTTAAGAAATGCTCAAGCACTGCAAAATGATTGGCAGTTTCTTATGCGCCAGACAAATGCAACATTAAATATTCAACAGAAGAAGGATTTCAACTCATCAATTCATTTATTTGCAACAAATGAATCTGCACGGTTGCATAACAGGAAAATGCTCAAATAAATAAATTTGCCTGTCGCTCTAAGTTTAGCTAAAGTTGGCAAGCAAACAAATACTAAATATGACAACGATGAACAACTATCATTAGAAGCATTACTTTCTATAAATCAACAAGTGTTGTTAATAGCTAACTTGTGGATTGAAGTTGGTCTTGTCAATGGCAATATTGGTCTCATAAAAACAATTGTATATGAAAACAATACAAAACCACCAGACTTGCCAAAATATGTGGTCGTGCAATTCAAGGATTATTATGGACCTCCATGGGATATAGTGCATCCAAAAGACATACCCATTTTTCCAATAACACGAGGCAGGCGTACGCAAGTACCTTTGACAATGTCATGGGCCATCACTATTCACAAATCTCAAGGACTTACATTTGACAGAGCTACAATAGACATAGGTAATACTGAAAAGCAAGGACTCATATTCACAACTATTTCAAGAGTGAAGTCGATTGATAGGATACGGATCGAACCACCATTCTCTTTTGAAAGGTATTCCAAACTATAAAATAATGCTTATACAACCATTAGAAAGAAAGAAGAAACTTGTTTGCAGCTTCTCTCTAGCCAAACAAATATCTATTCAACTTAAAATCTTCTAGTCCAAAACCACCTTTGTTACATTCCTCTGCTTTCAACAAGGTAATTATAGTTTTACATGGTCTTATCTCTTCAAAACATGTGCATTCTTAATCGTCCCTAGTACTAATTCTTTTAACCTCATTGTTCATTTTGGTTTGCATTCATTCTAAGACATCCTCCATGCTGCATTGAACACTACACACAAGTGTTCCTATCTACACAGTTTGCAATGATTGTCTAAAGCTATATCAAGTATAACACAACTGCAACACATTGCCCATCCACATCACTCACTGCTCCAACATGTACAACTATCACAAGTATGATATTTTACTTTTATTGCTTCAATTATACTCCATTGATATATTTTTATGCTCCAACATTACTTTATCTCACTTTAATCTAACTTGCCTCTTTATAAGATAGCTACAATACATTGCTCGTCCACTTCACTCGTTGTCAATTAACCGTTCAATGCAGTTTCCTACTGCACAATGCAGGTATACATACCTATCAAACATACAAAGTTTACATTCTCTTCTTTTTATGTGGCCATGCAATTCTTTCAAGGCATATTGAATGTTGTCTTCAAAATTTCTTTTCAGTTTCTCTATATACATTGATACCTAGTACAAAAAATAGAGAAAAATATGCAAAAAAAAATTACAAACCCTTACCAATGACTTTTTACAACATCAATTATTCACTACTCGAACATATACAACTATTGCAGGTATAATATTTTACTTTTATTGCTTCAGGTATACTCTATTAATGATTTTTTATGCTCCAAAACTACTTTAACCCTATTATGTGTCATTTTTTTTGAGGTTACTGAAACATATGTTTTTTAAATGTATCCTTGGAACATATTAAATCATAGATGGCCAATTTGATGTACTCTTTGTCACTTTTCAACTTATCATTGGTTGTAGCTAAAATGTGTTGTCAATATCAATTATACAGAGCTGTACACAAAAAAATTAGTAATATGCTTAGTTTGTTGTTTTTGTCTGCAAAACATGTGTTGTTCAACCCTCAATTAACTTTGTAACTCTTTTGACACTAAAATAAATATATTTCTAATATGTTTTAAAACTTTATACTAGTCAAACATTTCTGACACAATCTAATTTGAAACATCATCCTAGTTGTGTTGCTGCTCCAACATTATATATCTATGCAAAGTTTAAGAGCTTTTATTTATGCCGTTGTTAGAGGAAGTTGTGTATTACCTAATATTCTTTTCTTTTTTCACTTTTCTACTCATGATGTGGTTATTTTAAAGCCAAATAAGGCAGAGGTTGGATGTGCTCCCTTGGGGTAAGAAGTACTATTTACAATAACGGTTAAACTTTGATTCCTTTAGACAATAAGTGCAAATTGTAGATTCGTTGTAAATTGTACTGTTTCTTTTGAATGCAACAGACACTTTTATAACAAATCTTCCAATGAAATCAATTAATAATCATAGTTTTGTTTGCCACGCCACTTCACTTGCTGTAGTGTTTCATGATATACCAGAAGATAGCTTGAATGCTCCATGTTGTCTACAAAAGGTTGCCAATGAGGTATGATAACTAATATGTAATTTATCAATGCATTGGTCTCTTTTGTAGAAATACAACATTTTCAAATCATCTTGTCATGTCACTACCCATTTGGCACTGAATAGATTTGGCAAATTTTGTTTTTAACATATATTATAGTTCAAATTTACCTTATTTAATAATTTTTTTATTGTCTATGTTTAAAATTTTAGTTTCGTTTTTAGAGCCTAGAGTTATCTTTTATTTGAGCACTACTCTTTAATGTTTTTATATTCTTATGAGCTGAAGTCAAGTTTGGTTACAAATGCAAGACAGCTTATAATTTGAAACATGCATCTTGCTCTCTTCACCAATACTTAAGATTTTTTTCTGTGCATATGTCATGCAGTTTTTGTCAGGTAATAATTTTTCTATTTATTACTTTTCATTATATAATCTATGGTTTTTATGTTTGATAACAGTCCATTTCCTGTCTATTTATAATTTTCCACGTTGGCGCATTTTTTCACTTGCACATATATCTTCTTTTTGTTACAAAGATAACTATTAACAGAAAACAACATACCCATGCTCCCATTTGGTACCATTTACAAGCCAACAGTTTCAAGTCATTTCCAAATTCATACTTCATATGTTCTTTGCAACTTAACAAAATTAATCCTTCTAAAGTCCCCTCCTTCAATGCAGACACAATCTTTTAGCCAAGCAAACTAAATGAGTTTTTCTATTTCACCAATATCATTTCATTTTGTTCCACATATTTCAGGACGTATTCCTTTTACTTTCTTAACATATTTTTAACTTGCTCATTATAGGTGTTTGCCACTTTTTGCATTCTTTATTCTAGTGTTTTATCTCCCCATTGTACAAATAGATTTAATTGTTGTTTTCCTTCAACAATTAATTAATTTTGCACTCTTCCTATTCACTACTCTACACTTTATTTTTTCCCTTCCATTCACATTGTTCAGTTCTTCATCAATTTGAGAATCATTACATGGCGATATACAATTTTTAAAGTCTCCCATTCTCCAGGCCTCTACACCTGTAAGTATAAAACTATCTCAGGTATAACACAACTGCAACACATTACCCATCCACTTCACTCACTAACTACTTTATATCGCTTTAATCTCACTTACCTCTTTATAAGACAGTTGCAACCCATTGCTTGTCCACTTCAATCACTGTCAATCAATTGTTCAATGCAGTTTACCTATGAAACATTCAAAGTTTAAACATATAATTACATTTTAATGTGAATTTTTTAATATATGCCTTTTACTCAATTTAATTGGATTCTTATTCTGTGCATTTCATTTTATAATATACTATTTTTAAATATGTTAGCTTGCATCTTCAACTCTAACATCTATATCCACTTTTTTTGGACGTCCTCTATGTTGCTATACCAAACGTTACTAATCTCATAGACGAGATTGCTAATATGTTCCATTGGTTACCTTGCACTTTCAAGCCTTGACTCTCATGCATTGTAAGTTTTCTTTGCACCTTCTTTCCTCTTAGTTCATTATTTATTTTGTCTCGTTTTGATACTACACTCCTCTTCTCATTGTTTATCAATTGTCTACATTCTCATCCTTATACAATTTGCTTTTATGTCACTGAAATACACATAATAGGTACTTTATATTTCTCTCATATCCAAACTTCGCCGGCCACCTCTGTCAACATAATAATTTTACAGTAAACTCTCTTCTTTTTAACTCTATTGCTTACACCTTTTTAATCATCATTATATTTCAAAACTCTCTGTAACTTACTCTTTGCTCATTACATACACTATTTGCATACACTATTTTTCAACTTTCGATCATATTGTTGTCCTTTCCTTCAATATCTCAAATTGTTCACAATGCTATGCTTCATCATTGCTCTACTCAGGTGATTTATCTATCCATTGCAAATAGTTTTAATTTTTGTTTTCCTTGAGCATTTCCTTTATTATGCACTATTCCTACTCCCCACTCACCACTTTGCTTTTTCACTTGCATTGACATTCTTCAACCCTTCATCAACTTGACAGACATTACATAACAGTATGCAATTTTTCAAGTCTCCCATTTATCTCGAGCCCTCTACACTTGTAAGTGTTAAGCAATATTTCGTCTCAAAAAGGTATACTCTTAGCTTCAAATTAATTTTCCTTTCAAACAATTATAAGCTTTCTTCTTTTAACAAATTTGTCTGCCACATGTAGTTCATCCATCTATATCACAAACCTATGACCGCGTTGTGCTTAAAACTTCGTTGCATTCCAATTTTATCACACTAAATATGTGAGTTATAAATTTCAATTAAATATTTTACATTGCTCTCATTTTCTCTCTTGTTTTCTTTTCCATTTCACTTGAATAATTAATTGCTTTCCACTTCCTTTCTTCCATTTTAAATGCTAACATTAATTTATTTTCCCTTCTCGCTGCAGGAAAAATTGTCTTTGGGAAATTTTCTTAATGTGCTCTCCACGATTTTTCTTTCCTGCATTCAATTCTTCATACACATTTTCTAAGGTTGCTCTTTACTCTTCTCTACATGATTAGATATCATACACACTACACTAATTACAAATTGCCTCTCTTTTTTCAGATTGCCAAAAGACCCATATAACAATTTACATCTTCCCTTCTCTTGCATTGAACTTCACATTGCAGCACATTAATTCCTTCTATATCATATTTAACGCCTAAATATATCTCTTACATTTATTGTACTTAATTTAAACTCTTCTCCAATTTGGCCATGTATGGTTCTACAGTTCACATTGCAGAAATACCACACCACATTCATTTAGTCTTTGTCAAATTTCTATGCATTTTGAATGTTACAAATCGCCGCCAAATTACATGCCCTTGCTTTTATCAGCTCGATATATCTGTTATATGTCATTGTTATGGAAATTACAAGTTTCATGCATTTCTCATTTCTTCCAATCTTCACATCGTGTTCCTTTCCTGCCTATTGGCTTTCCGTTGCATGGATAAAAAACGTGCAACTGCTAGTATTGAAAGAGGATGGAGAAGCGTAGAGGGAGAGACAGGGTTTTGGGGGAGATGTAGACGCAGGTGGAGATGGTGGATGGGGATGGAACCACACAGGTGGAGATAGTCATAAATGTACTTGATATGAAGTTTTAATTTCTGTTTTCGAACTAGAAACTGTAAATTTGCTTTTGATTGGGCCTTTAAAAAGCTACGACTTTATAAAACGGAAGTTTTAATTTGGCCGTTTTTGTTTTCCTGATCTTAGAACCAGAAACTGTAAACTTGCTTTGAATCGGAAAATAAATTAATTATTCGAGTTCTGACAACTGTTTTGTTTTTGTGCTATGAAGACCAGATATTGTAAGCCTACTTTAATTCAGCCTAAAAATTGCAGTCCCGTGACATAGAAGTGCGGGAGAAAATGGTTTGGTGAAAAGTGCTGGTATTTTGTTTATATGATTCAGGGACGGTGTCATTAATCCCACATGCGCGAGGAGGAAGAGATTAGGGAGAAGAGGGAGTATAGGAAAGGGGAGAGGAGTATAGAAAAAGCATACTTACCTGGGCAGGGTCAATCGGTGATCAGGAAGGCCGATGGCCTAGAGAAAGCACCTTCATTGCACTTTATAAGGGGGCTCTGTCTAGCATCTCCCATTGTGGAAAGCGCACGTCATAATTTGTGACGGGGGGCTCGCGTTCGCGCGGCCCCCACCTAAGACTAATCTAAGTTAATGAAACTATCAGTGTGTGCTTAACTATTAATAGCTTACTGAGTAGTGCAGAAACTGAAACATGTAAATGGCAGTTTCTTTCTTGCAATCTATAGCGTTAAGGGAGGAAAAACTAGTTCTTGTCACAGATTAAATTCTATGGGTTTCTTTCTTGCAATCTATAGTGTTAAGGGAGTTAAAACTCGTTCTTGTCACATATTAAATTCTATGGGGGGAGGAAAAACTAGTTCTTGTCACAGATTAAATTCTATGGGTTTCTTTCTTGCAATCTATAGTGTTAAGGGAGTTAAAACTCGTTCTTGTCACATATTAAATTCTATGGGGTTCTGCATCTGAAGTCATATCAGTTATATTTGATTGATGACTCTGGTAAGATGACCCATTGATTGACTACTCTGATAAGGTGATCGAGATTGCAATATTCCATTTGAGAAGGATGTTTGACTACTATGATAAGGTAAGGTGACCCAATGATTGACTACTCTGATAAGGTGATCGAGATTGCAATATTCCATTTGAGAAGGATGTTTGACTACTATGATAAGGTGATCAAGATTGCAATATTCCATTTGAGAAGGATTATTCCATTTGAAAAGGATGAGGTTTCTTGATTGCTAGTAAGTCTCACAATGGAAGAAGTATGAAATGCTCTCCAAAAGGGATGGGATGTCAAGAAGTCTCCAAAAAGGATGGGGCATTTTTGGATGGGTATGAAATGCCCTCAAAGGGTGTGGCAATGGAAAAAGAAGTATGAAATGCCTTCAAAGGGTGTGGCAATGGAAAAAGAAGTATAAAAATCTTCAAAGGACGAGGTTTCTTGGTTTCTTGATTGTTAATGAGTGTGGCAATGGAAGATGAAATGCTTTCAAAGGATGAGGTTCCTTGATTGCTTACGAGTATGTCAATGGAATAAGAAGTATGAAATGCTCTCAAAGGATGAGGTGTGGCAATAGAAGAAGTATGAAATGCCCTCGAGGTTTCTTAGGACTGTAGTAGTAACAATATACAAGGTGACCTGACAGGATGAAAGAAATGTGTTATTCTTTAGGACAGTTTTTTAATAAATTTAAATATTTTCACCTAAAATGTTCTTGTTAGTCAAAAATGATGAAACGTCATATTTTTGGTCAAAAATATGTTCTAGTTGAATTTGATCCAACCAAAACTTTTTAAATCAAAAGTATCTAAAATACATATATGACATTACTTTCTCTCTCTCTCTCTCACACACACACATATACTCAACATCTATCCTTGATTATTATCGTCTTCAACATGGGTACTTACATTTTCATTTTATCTTTCATTTTTCTCTTGGTTGGCATGTAGGAGAAAAAATTCATAGTTTTTCTAATGTTATCTTAATCTTTGCTTCTCTCATACATGAAAAATAACAATTTTTTGGCTTGTGGTTGGACATTGACTAGTTTGATCAATTGGAGATACTAATTTCATTTTTGGAAAATCTATTAAAAATGTCATCCAATGGAAGAGAGGGAAAGGAGAAAATTGAGAAGCTCTTCTAAGATTATGTGTTGCTTGTTGCAAGCAGATTTGTCCCATATAAGATTCATTGTAGAATGTAGTCTACAACTTGATAGACATTAACCATGATCTAGACCATTAGATCATTTAACGACTAAACTCAAATTTTAATAAAATACATACTTTCCTCTTAGCTGTTTGTACATGTCAAAATTTTAGTTTCCAACCCAAAATGTAGTTAGCATGACAATCAACTCCTCCATTCATTTTGGAAAGCTAGACATCTCCAACACTCAATAATGTGAAAGTCACTACAAATCCATATATAATACATCAATTACTATGATGACTCAAAAGAATCTGGGGTACAAGTAAATATACGTGTGAATCCTCACCTACGCCATGAAGTTTTATTCTTTCTAAAGCACATTGATCCTTTTGTGCCTATGAGCCAAATAATGAGAGCCACGTCCTGCCCTAGCTTTCCTCCATGGTCAGAGTAATGAGATTTCAGTGACTGATTTTGCAATTTACAAGACAATAAGCTGAAAATATCACGCCCTTATTGCATTTTAAACAGCTGGTACTGCTACGCTGCCCAATAGAATAAATGCTGCTGGTATTTTGTTATTTACATGATTTAGGGGCGGTGTCATTGATCCCACATGCGGGAGGAGGAGGAAAGAAGGGAGAAGGGGGAGTATAAGAAAGAGGAGAGGGGAATAAGGAAGGCATGCTTACCTGGGCGAGGTCAATGGGTGATGAAGAAGGCCGATGGCCTAGAGAGAGCACCTTCATTGCACATTGGAAGGGGGCTCTGTTTAGCATCTCCCATTGTGGAGAGTGCACGTCATAATTTGTAACAGGGGGCTAGCGTTCGCGCGGCCCCCATACAAAACTAATTTGAAGTTAATGGATATAGTCTGTGGTTAAACAAATTTGAAGTTAATGGATATAGCAGTGGGCACATCAGAAAAGTGGTGCTGATTCTAAATTGTTAGAATGAGTGTAGAAACTGAACATTCTAGTGGCAGTTTTTAGTTACAATCTTTAGCGTGCAAATTCTCATGTTTGTTTCAGTTGAATTCTATGGGGTTCTGCATATCGAGTCATGTGAGTTATATTCTTCCTGTGTCATGTTGCCAGTAATGGCCGGCTGGGCTTAACCAGCACATTCGAAGCGTTGACTGTTTATAGTGGCTGATGTGGGGCCCTCATAATCCGTTCCCGTCGCTGATGTCCGTTTCTGTTCTTGTAAGGGACGTGCTTACTGCAACTATTCGTTTGAATTTCAAACTTGAATCCCGAATCTCCCACTCCACTTAAAGGAATAAGAACTAAGAGGATTTATTTGACTGGATCAGCCATAAGAGACCATGGCTATTCCTCTGCACAACATTTCAGAGAGTGGTATAAAGAGGGTGATGAGGATGCATGGTACATAATGGCGCAAATCGTAACAGGATGTGCTAACATCGCCTTTTTTTCCTGTAGTGACAATCTTTACATGGTGTCCCTAATGTTTATAGAGCAGTTATACCAACATTGAAATAAAATAAGTACATGTTTTGTTTCCCTTGTTTGCGATCTTTTTGCAGCCTGCGTTCTCTCGAACAGAGACGCCATTGCGTTGTTTCAGTTTTGTCTGGTATACGTTGGCGCTATACAACTCTTATAAGAGAATTAAATGAAAAGAATTTGAGTTTCATGTGATGAGAAATATCATTAGGTTATATACCATTAAATTGGAAGATGAATCCTTAAGTTCTAAATTATTTTAATAATATGATTATGTGATGCAGAATGTTAGATTTTATGAATTTAATTCTTAAATATTTATATATTAAAATTAGTTTAAACATGAATAGTGATTTTAACTGTATTTTATTAGTAAACTACACATGTGGCTTATGGCTAAAGTGATTTATTACCTTTTTAATAATAAGATTACATATGATTATGTTTTGGTTCAATGGATTCTAAATTTAATTTCATTAAATTGTCAATTTTTTATTAAATGGAAATATTTTATTTTACAAGTTTAATTTTAGAATTAGATAATATGAACTTGTATAATGTTAATATACAAAATATGAACATACCAATCTATGAGATTGGTAATTTATTTGACATTGATGTTTGAGTTTCCATTGAATTATATTTCTAATGTATGTGAAGTTAATTGAACCATCGATAAAAAAATTATATAACTATACTTCTTTTGTTTTAGCTACATGTATGTATTTATTGATATATCTACAATAAGGAACAACTACCAATGAAAGATCAAAATAATCATCTACCAATGAAAGAACAAAACAATCATCCAGACCTTATCATTTAACCACTTCACATTGTGAATAATGTGGATTTTGACTATGTATCATAGAGAAATAAACACCTTTGCCTAATGAAAACTAAGACCTTAAGGGTGAATCAATTATATTGACCATGAGTGATTAAAATTTATTATTTAAGCCTCAAGATCAACTATAGTGTATATTTCTTGATATTATACCACATTAATTTTTTATTATCTTAGGTATGTATTTAATGTCTTTTCATATAATGTAAATTAGACAAATGTAAATATGTAATTTTATCCAATCTAGAAGTGACAAAAAATTGTTTTTTTTTTATGGTTTATATATTGTTGGACTCCTACGGGAAAGGTATTCCTTTAAGTCATGATTTGAATGAGGTAAATGAATATAGTATATATACCATCCCATTTAAAAGACTAGTATAAATAGATGTGGAATAATGTTTTGACCAATTCTTCTTCCATGGAAGGTACTCACACCCATGTGATTTGCATGTGCAATCTCATGCCTTCTATTCATGATATGTATGGAATTTGGTAAAACCCATGTGGGGTTCCATGTGTCAACGTGTGACATGGAAAACCCATGAAACCATTCATTGTAGACTTTCACAATTTATTCTTTCATTATAGATTTTTTTTTTGAAGGGCAATTAGCATTAGGAGTGGGAGAAGATTTGAAAATGTGGAAGCTTAAAGGAAGAGAACATTCTTATATCCATGAAGCTCATTAAATGATAAAATTTATCACCTACTATTTTTCATTATTGTTTGTTTTTAATGAAATAGAAAATAAGCCTTGCATTCAAATAATTTTAGTTGATCTACACTTGTTCTTGTAAAATGTATGACTTTTATATCCTTTTTGATAAATGTGTGTGTGTGTGTGTTGAAGAGAAAGAGTGCCCTCATGTTGTTTGTGGGATGAGAATGGGACCAACCGCTCCATTTTATTTTTGGTGATTCTAATCCCTATCACCTTTGCTATCACTTTGTTGGCCTTACACTATCCTATTTGAAACTAGATTATTAATCTTTCTTTTTCTTCAGTAATGGCGAGATCCTTATATGATTTTATGCAACATAGTGTTTGGGTGGAGATAATTTTCTTCCCATTGATATTCTTATGATACTTACTTGGATTCTCTCTTATGTTGAAGTGATTGAATTATAATTAGAAAAATCAATAAACAATATCATAAATTGTATGTATTTATCATTTATAAATATATTATGTCTCTTTTGAGGGACCATGTTGTTAGTTGAAGGGTTGTGATAGAAACTTTCTTTTTTATGTGAGAAATCTCACATGAATGTGTTTTATATGTATCACACTTGTAACAAAGCAAAAATTATTATTTTTGTTACATATACAAAAAGGGAGAGTGAAATTCATTTAATAATTCATAGATTTAAAATATTGAAATATAAAGTGGAAAGTGCACAGGTATATTAATTCATAAATATTTGACGTGCATTAAGTTTGCTGGTTTTATCATTATTCATGAAGAATGGTTTGAAAGTACCTCTTATTAACATATGGGGGACTTAGATAGATAGAAAGATAGATTCAACAAATAAAATAATTGAACAAGTAAATAAATGAAGAAACACAAACAATGTGTTGAAGATGATAAATATGTTTTTCTTGTTTGATCGAGTTGACCTTCCAATGTTATTGCCCATTTCCTTCCCTAGAACTTACAAAAAAGGACAATGAAATGGGAAAAAATATTTTATGTTAATATTTAATATTTAGGAAATACAATAGTGCTAACCTAGATTTAACGGAGGACATATATATCATCTAATGGGTGAGATTCAATTCTCAATTCTTATGAAAACTATAGACACCTAAAATACATTTCAACATTTCCATCATCATCACAGTAGTTATATCCCTATATCTACTTCCAACATTAATTGAATAAATTCTTTTATTTTTATTTAGATTTTTTCTTACATCAACTAAAAAGTTCTAATTATTTAATTAAGTAACCTTACAATTTCTCTAACATTAATTAAATAAATTACCTTTAATTAATTAATTAATTTAACCAACACAACCTTTCTACTACAGTTCCCACCTTAATTGACTAAATCCAATTTATATATAATTAAATCAATCATTACCTCAACATCCTCTAATAAATTAAATAAATACATTATATTTTTTATTTGTAAACTCTAAAATCTCCCTCATCATTCATTAGTTAAATAAACACACCATATTTATTCAACTAATTAACCATTTACACAGTCCTCCGCCACTTTATTTCAAATAAATAAAGTTAATCTTACACATGACCCCAAGTGCACAAGTCTCCAAAAATACCGTTTTAAAATTATCATCCTATGAGAAATTCTTTACCATCCTTTCTTCCCAATATTTTCCCTAATCACATGCACCAATCATAAGATGTCACGTGTAAAACCAACCCCATCCCTACATTTAATAATATAAAATCTTATTTATCCATAATCCTCAATTGAAATCTATAAATTAATCATTCCATAAATTATTTTCAAGAATAGAAATTTGATAAAAGGAAAGGTTATGTTGTTAGATTAAATAATAGCATTCCCTCTCAACCATAATCAACCATCTTGAACATATCACTTGGTCAACAAGGTTCATTTTGATAGAATCTTGTTCACTTTTTATCATTTGTTTACATGCCTTTTCTCAATTGAAGGTGTACCTAGGTATAATATACGAATATTTGTTTATGCAAATTATTTTATATATATATTTTTTCTATTTTTAATATATATAGAAACCATAATAATTCAAATTATCTAAACCCATTTTAGTTAATTAGATGTAGTTAAAAAGTTTAGTTATGGGAACCATGAGGTGTGGGACCTATAACTCCAATTATAATTAAAACTTTAAAAATTAGTTTAATTTTAAATTTTCTTGATCTATTAATAATTACTTATACAAATTTCACAATCTTATCTATAGAAAAATATTTGACTTAAAATCATTATGTATTAATTAAAGAGTTTCACAATGTATCTATTAAGATATTTTATTTATTATCTCATATGTCTTAGCAAACATTATTTAGTTATAATTGGTTAAATGTATTAATGGTAAATATTATAATCAAAATGACTTATTAAATTTAACTAATCTTATATTGCCTTGTTCCTTTTGAAAATTTTATATTTAATAATGCAATGATTTATTTTATCATCAACATTAGGATTTGAAGTCTAACTAGTGGTGTCTTTGAATACACTAGTCAACTCTTTTTGGAGTTTCATCTAGTGGTACCTTTCAATCCTTATTTGTAAGGATATACCTTAGCTAAGTTTATTGACTTCATAATTAGACGTCTAGTTATAACAATGATTTACACAAATGTGTTTCTTTTCATGTTATTTTTTTCTTTTCACATTGTCAATATTTAGCCTCCACACATGTTATCTTCATGTGGTTTTGTATGTGGCAACAAGTGACATGCAAACTTGTTGTGTTCAAAATAGTGTAATAGTTATTTCTTTAAAACTTAGGTTTGCCTATTTTTTCCTCTTTTCTTTTTGTTGGGTGTTAAATTTCATCTTACAAATTAGATGTGTCATAAAGCACCACTTCAATTAGGACATGCTTTAACATCTGGTTACAAATTAAATAATAATAATAAAAATATTTATCATACTAATTATCAAATTTAGCATTTATCTTCTTTTTCTTCTCTTTCCACTCTCTTCTAAAGTCACTTATATTATAGTTGAAATGCAAGGGAAATGCATGCATTTTCATACTATAAAAAGGAAAGGATAATTTAAGTAATAAATTTTACTTAGTAATGCTATTACTATTACCTGGATCTCACAGAACCTAGAATTTAGATTTGATCATAGAAATAACTATCTTGGAAGACAATAAATGTTCACCTTTTACCTAGATTTTTTTCATTTATAAAATAAAATATTCTACGTAATAGCCCATTTTTTATGGTTAATTCTAAACAATTATATATATTAGTCTACACACACACAAACTATGTACATAAAATGTATGTATCCCTTCGAAATCAAAAAATGCATTATTCCATTCCTTAAACTTTGCAAGAGGTTTGGATATCTAATGAGATTTAGATATTTTCATATTTCTTCTTGCCCTTCCTTTTTATTTATCCTTCACACCAATAACCAAGGCTTGCAAAGTAGATTTGGTGACCTTTCTACCCATCTAGTTAGATAAGTCTTAAGTGAATGAGTTATATTTCCTACCTAGTCTATTTCCAAACTTAGTTAAGTTTAATTAGGAATTAATTCACTTTATCTCACATCGGTTATGCATTAGCCTATTGAGTCATATATCATATATATACATGCAAATTTCATTTATTGTAATCACTCATGCTTGTATAATTTTCATTCTTTTTGAATTCTAAAATACAATTTATTTTATCATTTATGATTTTTTATTAATACCTTTCATTCACTCATTTATATTTTTTTATGATTTCACAATCAAATCTTATATTAAAAGATAGTTGTGAGTTTTAGGTTATCTTTTTTAAAAAATGGGAGTGTAGATCAATTATTTTTCAAAGCACATGAGTACGCTATTCTCTTTCTTTCTTAAATGATCTAGAGAATTAAAACTGTGTGAAAGAAATACTAGATTTTTGGTGGGTTCATTTTTAAACATGCCAATTATAAGTATTTTATAGGAATTTCTTAGAGAGAATATATTTCACCATTGACTTTAGAGTGATTGGGAAAGCTAAATTTAATTTGTATTTTGTCTTAGACACCAAAGAGAAAATTTGTAACAGTTTGAAGATTATATTTTTTTGTAATTTAACATACTATTCATTTCTGGAATATTTTGAGGCCAAATGAACTATGTCATTATATCCAAGAGGCCCAAGAACCCTTGTTTTTATATATAATTCATCAAATTTAGACAAAATTTTCTTAAAGAAAAAATATTTACCTCTAAGTTGTATTACTTCTTTGCGTGCTATGTTGAATAATGTGAGAATAGTTCAATAAATATTTGGGTTTTACTTATGGTTTTTTGAAGGCATATTATTTTAATTACTCGTCTTTTTTTACTTCTAAGATGACCCCTTTGGTCAAGTATAATGTCAAAAGTGCAAAAGAGAAATTCACTCCCATTTGTTGGCCTCTAACTCTTTATAGTCTAATGATGATTATCACCCTTATATTCTAGCTCAACATATGTCCCTAGGTCTAAGTCTTGTGTGCATTATTTAGAGTTACAAGGCATAAAATTTTGAGAGCCAACTTAATAAAGTGGTCAACCTAGGAGAACTTAGCCCTTGTGATCAAACAATTTTTCCAATTTGTTTTAAAAACCACAAATCCTAATGGTAAACAAAAGTAAAACTCAAGATGAATTAGTTATCCAATGCACACACTAAACTAGTTTAGATTTACCAATTATAAAATAGATCCATGACATACAACATTAATCTAAAGTCACAAAAGTTGACCTAAAAAGAATTATAAATTTGTTAAAAGGTATTAATTAATTTTCATATTATAATCTTGAATTTATTTACACATAACAATATAATAATTTATTACATCAAAATTATTCTTCAATGTTGTACCTAAAACTAAATAATTTATAGTCCCTTTATTTATTTATTATTTTTTAAAACGTTAATTGTTCTATACATTTTTATCATTTTTTAATTATATCCAATTGCTTACTTAACCTAAATTAACTTAATTAAATGCTATTTTATTGAATCTTGATTTCTTTATGGATGTTATAATAATGTAAATAAAGTTGAAGTGTAGATGTAGTTCAAGTTTTTCTTTTTTAGACTAATAAAGAATTCAATAAGATATTTAAAACTAAAAAATTGTAGATTTGATATTGAAATTATTTATTTTAAGTAAAATTATAAAGTATTTGAATGAGGGAAGAAAGATTGTGCATGTTTTTCAAAGGTTATACATTTTTTTACAATATTGTTAGAGGTGGTAGAATACATGATTATGTCATATGGTGTTGTCTTCTCTAATGGTGTAAGTGTCTGATAAAGTAATGATCCTATCTAGTCCATACACTATTATTCTATTTTGGGCACAATAACATTTGTAACTATCAAGAAGAATATGTAATCAACAATGTAAAGAAAAATAAATGTTTGTCATGTTAAATGATCTAGCTCACTCAAATCTACAAGTTGATTTAACAATAATACTAGACAAACATAAGATAATCTACATTAGTTTTAGACGAATAGTTAAATTATAATTTCAAGCCATATCACCTTAATATCATCAATCTTGCTGCCCATGTGAGTAATTCTTTTACAGAGTTGGTAGCCCTAAATAACATTGACAAAAAAAATTAAAAATATAATAAAAATAGTTGTGAATAATTAGAATCCCGCATAAACAATTTGATGATTGCAGACCAAAACTAACAAACTTTACTTAAGAAAACCATAATAAATTTGTATCTCCATGAGAAAACTTGCGACCACAACCTCCCTAAATGAAGGAAGCCCGGTTCAGTCGTTGCCTCTTTTCAGTTGTGTTTATACTCCATAATGAGTCGTGTTCAGAAATCCTCCACAACATAGAATATTCTTGAAACATGTATGCTAGCATCATAAACTACTGCTTCACCCATCCACTTACTGCAATCATAGACTAGTCCACTCCTTGGAATTGAAGTGTGCAAACACAGTAGGCAAGGCCAAAGTTAAAGAAGGATATTTATACCCATGCATTATTGGGCCAGTGCATTGCATAAGAACAACCTCACATTGAAATTTGTTAACTCCACTTGCTTCCTATCCCAAAATTCGTTGAAATATCCACTAAATTGCAGTATCATATTTTTAATTTAAATCTCCTCTAACAAAACTGTAAAGACAATAAAACTTTAACTTACATAGGCCTTAGAAATTGCTATGCAGGGGCTTATTCAAACCTGCCATACCAATAGTCTTGGTACTTTGTGGAGTTCACGTTGGCCTGGACACTTGTAGCAGCCATGATATGTAGATATATGCTCCAAGCAAGTTTTGTACTACTTACACTAATTGCAATTTAGGCAACCATTTCACTTCCTTTCCTATAACTTTTTATCTATTTCCTACAACCTTCAAATGTGCATGTTACCAAGTCCACTTTCATTTTACTCCACAACAAAGCCCTCTTCAAGCTCCTCTCTAGATGTTACATAATGAATATAGTTCCAACCATGTACAAATATCAGGATGACCCATTTACTCTTCCAACTCCTTTCAGTAAGGCGGGAGATTCAGGATTCAAATTTGAAATTCAAACGAATGGTTACAGTTTAATTTTGTAAGCACGTCCCATCTTCCACAATGCGAGAATAGTGAATTTAAACTCGATTTGGTTTATACACTGGGTTTCTAACTATAGCTAGCTACTGACTGTGGTGGTTAACAGTTAGCTTACAAGAACGGAAACGGGCATTAGTGATGAGAATAGATTATGAGGGCCCCACACCAGCCACTCAAAGTGGTCAATGCTTCGAGTGTGTTGGTTAAGCCAGGTGGTAATGGCCTTGTATTCTGATTGACGACTCTAGTAAGGTGATCTTTGATTGACTACTTTGATAAGGTGATCAAGATTGCAGTATTCCATTTGAAAAGGATGAGATTTGTTGATTGCTAACGAGTCTGGCAATGGAAGGATTATAAAATGCCTAAGTATTGAAGGCTTATTGGAAATGGAAAAGTCCTTGTGCTTTTTCCATTGGCTTTGCCAATTGATTTCTCCTCCAAGATTTTAAGTGTGGTCTAAGTGGATATAGTATGCTAATGACGGTTAAACCATATTATGCCAAAATGTTAAAGGAGGGTTCAAGTGAAGAGACTATCCTCTCAAATCCCAAACGACTTCACCATTGGCAAACTCTTGAGCCAAAAATCTCCTCCTCAACATACTCGTCCAATGGAAGAGAGTGCTATTTGTTGCAAGCAGATATGTCTTGTATACGATTTCATTGTAGGTTGTAGATATGTATAGGATTTCATTGTAGGATGTAGTATACAACTTGGTAGCCATTAACCATGGTCTAGATCATTAGATGATTTAATGAGTGAATTCAAATTTTAGTGACATGTATACTTCCCACTCAGTTGTTTGTACATGTCGATTTTTCCAACCCAATGTAGGTAGCATTATATGACAATTAACTCCCCATTCATTTTGGAAACCTAGATATCTTCAACGCTCAACTATGGGGGAGATACCTACATATAATACATCAATTCTAGTGAGAATATATAATTTGAACCTTCACCTACACCATGAAATTTTGTATTGTTTCATGCTTTTGTGCCTATGTTACAAATGACTCCTTTCATACCGATTTTGTCATTCAATTTAACATGTGTTGTCGTGTATACTAATTTTGTCATATACTTCTTAACAAACTTATTCAAATCTACCAATAGCTTAAATCCATGTCACACCTTGTTCCTAGGCCCTTGTTTTTAACCATAGGAAAATGCTATTCAAAACTGGAGAATCCATATTAAAGCCTCAAGTTGTTAGCTGAACAGAGTGGGACATGTGGGGCATGTGCATAACAATGTCATGAGCTGGGGATATGTCCTAAGTGACTAATATATTTTGTAGTTGCAACACCTATTATCTCTATTTGTGTTCATTAAATTTTCTGCTTTCTAAAATCTTGTATAAATAAGCATGTATAATAAGCAAGGGAAGATATAGATATATCAAATGTTACTAAATTACATACACTATAAAACAAGTGTCCAGAATCAACATGTACAAAAGCAAGGAATATGCATCAACTATTCTTAAATTACATGTGAAACTTGAAGAGTTTTTGGAGTTGTCTAGAACATTGCACATCTCTTGCATGCATTTGAACAAACTGAAATTTGATCGCTTCCAAAATCTTGTTGTAGGTGGTCTTCTTCAACTAAGAGCACAAAGAAACAAGTTGTAACATAACACCATAGTAGAACTGTTGGATTTCTACTTCCTGATGAGAAATGTGATTAGGAAAAACAACTAAATATTTGCTTTTCTAAATATGAAGCAAGATAGTTTGTCTCCTTGAGTAAACAACAACAATCTTAGAACACCAATACCCAAAATTGCTTCCGTCCAACTTAGCACATGGTCAAATATAATAGAGATTTGATTTTTAAATAGGTCAATAAATTTATTTTGTTAGATGAACCTTAAAATTATAAAAAATCTCATTTTTTGTTCCAAAAAACTATGTCCAAATTTATCCAAATTTATCCAAACTTAATAGTAATCATCAATAAAAAAATTCATCAAATGGTTTGACTTTGTGTTGGTTGTCTTGGCTAAAATATTTTTTTCAAGAATGATCTAATAACGTCTAATATGTTTGTGATATGATAAACTATTGAATTATCCATGTCCTATGTCACACCTACATAATCAACAAACTTGATGATCACATAAAATATGAAGTCAAATCTTTTAATACCTTTAGAATAGACTATAATTACTACTATAACAAGTGCCCCATTAACTAGGCGAGCATCTAACTATAAATTGAATGTTTAACATTATGCATTGGGAAACACAATAGTATTTCATTGTCTAGATGATGATGATCATCCTTATGTGATTTGACATGCTTGATATATGTAGATACATTGCATATAAGTGGTTTGGTTAACAAATTTAACATTTTCTTATTACAGAGTACGGCCATATTATTTGTTGCATATAAATACACACGTACATCAAATAATGCACATTCCTTAGCATAGATAGTGATATTTGTTCATCCATTAAGGACATATTAGTTCTCATATGCTCTTATTGCATTTCAAATTTTTTGTTAAGACATTTCTATATCTAACTTATTTTTGGTCCATGCTGCTCTTAATGCAAAGCTATATCCAAGGTCACAATTATTTGGAATACAAGCTATATCTAGCTTCTACACATGAAAATGTGTATGACGTGATTTGGATGAGATTTATCTCTTTGTGGTAATGGGAAAAGGATCAAATGGACTTTAGTAGGTGAGCATTGCCTAGATATAATTAATGCCAAGAAAAGATCAAAAAAATCAATTTGTAAGAATCACGTAAGTGTAATGAATAATAAGTAGGCCATTCATTACAATCAAAATTAATTTTTGTGAAACCAATAAGTTCATAAAATATAGGACAAAAACATTGGCTCCTATTTAAAAATTAGGACTAAGAATTTACAATTCTAATGGTAAAAAATGCATACTCTTGTCCTTCTCCCTTATGTTTTTAGTCCAATTTGATTAGAGTGACCTATATGTAATAACAAGCAAACAAATAATGTGTTTTCAATTAAGAATGAGCCTTATTCGCTCCTATCCACACTCATTCCCAAGTACTAATATTGGTCCATATTCTAACCTTTCACATCTTACATTAGATATGCAGTTATGAAACACTCACACAAAAGACCTTAGTTTTAAAATTCAAATCTTAGTTTGGGGCAAGCTTTAGCCTTCCCTATGACAATTGTGTGTTGAATCAAGGTGCCAAAGTATTTTTTTTTACCTCTAATATTATACAAAGGCTATGGGGAGACCTTTTGGTGAAATGGTGGGTCTTCTTGCCTATAGAGCCAACAACCTAGGTTCAAACCTCACAATTTCACTTTCTATCATGTCAACAATTGAGAGTAGCTTACCTTGGTGTTAACACACCAAAATCTAATATTGAAAGAGGATGGAGACACGTAGAGGGAGAGAGATAGGTTTTTGGGGGGAGTTGGAGACACAAGTGGAGATGGCGATCCAACACAGATGGGGATGGATCAACAACAATGATTTTTCATTGTGTGGGGACTAGCGTGTTTTCTTTGGTTGGCCTTTGTCTTGGCTGGTGTGTCATGCCCTCTACGTGTGGGATAGGATTTATGTTTGATGGTTTCATTTTCCCATGTTTTGGTTGACAGTTGGGCTTCATGCTCATGACTTTATGAATTTTTCTTTAGCTATTGTGGGCTCTAGTTTTTGCAATTGTGAATGAAGCTGGAGTCAACTGGTGGTTTTTTGTGGAGTGCTTTGCCTACCTTGGTTTCAAGTTTATTGATGTGGACTTTGCTTTAGATTATGGTGTAGGTTTTGTCAATGACACTATTGCGGTTAAATGGGAGGAAGAATCGAAAGAGTTATTGGAGTGGAGTGCATGTTTGTGCTTGTTGTTATTGATGGGATTTTTGCCCTTTGGGTTGTGGCTTGGGATTTTGTGGAAGTTGCTACTATCATTGGGTTGGGGTTTCTCCTCTTTGCTCAATGCTTTGGGGATTCTTCTTTCCCTTTGTTGGATCTGGCTTCTTAGGGGGGTTATGTGATTCCCCCCTTGCATTTTCCTTGTTGGGAGGTCAATAGTGTTTATGAAGAAGAGTTGCTCGATGTCCGCTCTTTTGTACCTATTTCTCTTTGGTAGCAACAACTATGTCTTTCACTTTTATGATCTTTTAGGTGTTGCCTACATGAAGGTTTGGTTTCCATGGATTGGTTTTTGGGGCTTTGATTAGTTTAGATCTATAACCAAGTTTGCTTTGGAGGCCCCTCTCAGTTCTTGTCAACTGCTAATTGGAGCTAGTTCTGGAGCTTCCTCGAGGTTGTGTGTGGGGAGTTGTTGGTCACTTGGTTGTGTAAAGTTGTTGTAGATCCACAGTGGGGGAATTCTATTGTGGGTTCCCCTATGACTATGTCTGCTATCTTAGAGGTCTTGGGGCAAATGTTGTTTTTTTGGATGGCTACAATGAGGGAGATTTTGCTTCCTTTTTCCCTAGTCAACACCCCCATAGGTCCTATTAAGGAGGACTTTGCTAATATGGATATTGCTCTTGCGTGTTTAATTTAGGTGGATTCAACTAAGGGTTTTGTTGGGGACCAGTCTCTATGTTGGAAGGAAGTGGCTTGTAGATTTGATCTTGTCGAAGGTCTTTGTCTATGGGTTGATGCTACGATGTTTTCGTTTGCAACCTTTTCTCTTTCTTTCCCTATAGAGGTGGATTCAACCATGGGTTTGGCTATGACTAGAAGTAGTCTCAAGGTGGTGTTCTCTCTAGTATAAGGTTTCGAGGTTTCTTTCGAAACCCATTGTTTTTGCAAGTGGAGTCTTTATTGCTCCTTATCACCTCGACTTTGGGTTGGTTGGTTGTAAGGATTTGTGTGTCCTAGTTTTTTGTTTGTTGTTGTTTCTCTTAAATTCCAGGTTGTCCTATTGTGCTTAATGTCTATCTTTTCTACTCTTGTACAAGGGTTAGGGCCCTTTCAAAATCCTTGCTTACCTCAATAAAAAATAATCTACAAAGGTTCTTTCCTAACTAATTATTTGTTCACCAAAATTTGACAAATATTTGTTTTAAAGAACAAACTCAACTTCAATTATATTAGTCATAACTGTACTTGACATGAATTGAATTATGGTTTGCAAGGATTTGTTCATCTCAAGCTATTATTTGGTCTACTCCTTAATTATTATATCATAGCTAGTATAGTTATTTATTGGTAGTCTACTCACCACTACTATACTTCTTTATTGGTAGTCTACTCGCCACTTCTATACAAATTATTTTTTGGCATTCTTTCTAATTGTCAAACCATGAGTGGAGATAATTAGAAAGAATTCAAAAACATTTAATCACTACTAGCCTCAAAGTCAAATCAATGGTACTAGTTTGTTCCCATTGGAGGCACAATGATCATTCTTTTGTTCAATTAATTAAAAAAGGCTGAAAACATGGATAAACACCATTGGTCCAAAATGGTTGTTGGGGAGGAATTAAAGCGTAGGAAGAAGACTTGAAGGAAACATAACAATAAGTGGATGGACAAGCATGACATTAACTTGCGAGAATGTCCTAACACTAATGAGGAGATTAAAAAGTTAGTGTTAGAGAAATTCAAGACCGTCATGTGGATAAAATAGATTGGCCGAAAAAAGCACACAATGTTAACGAATTCAATCGCATGTGGAAGCGTGATGAAGAAGCCTATTTGAGGGTTGCATTTAAGGAAAAGACTAGAATTTTGATAACACAATTGAGGATCGGTTCTCAACATCTTAGATATAAAATGGGTCGATGGATAGTCCCCAAGGAAGAGTGGGAAGAAAGAACTTGCAATTTTTATAACAAAGGGGTGGTTGAAATTGAATGACACTTCATAGAGTGTGCTGCACATACAGATATTTGTAGCTAGTTCAAAAACAAATTGAAGGTGGGTAGTCTAAATGAGCTATTTGAAAATGCCTCTTGATCGATATTCATAATAGAAAAGTTGACATCAAAAGAAATTTGAAAATATGTTAATTTTGTGTATCTTTAGATGTCATTAAAATTCCTTCATTCATTCATTATAAAAAAGTACTCAGTCAGTAATAACACTTGTTTTTATAAAACAATGAAAAAAATAAAAGATTTAAGTTAAAAAAAGTTAAACACTCTTTCATTGAGATTCTAGATTAAAAGAATGAAAGATTTAAATATGTCCACGAAAGGAAGCAACGTATGTGATAAGGGTAGCGTAAAATTAAACCTAAACCAGTCTCAGCCCAAGCTTAAACATGACATGCACAGTTCCTCTCGACAACAAGAAGTGGGAAGGATTCACGCCCTTGTTTTTTCCCAATTATTTCAGTTATGAACTTCCTAAAAATTGCTCCGCATCCTTCAGCTAGATTAGCCTTCACAATTATCTCTGATTGTTGCCGTGGATTCACTTCACACGCCCATTCATTTGCTCTTGCTGGCGCCAAATTAAAGGTTAATATCTTAAAATATGGAGTACTCGAAAGCAACAGCAGAACCAGACTACACTACAACGGGTGCACAAATTTGGATAAAAACAGTCCAGCTTGCATTGAATTGGGAAATGGATATGCTTTAAAAGAAGGAATAGAGAGTACTTCTGAGAAGAATGCCAACAAAGAATCATTCTACGATGAAGTCATTCGAAAAGTGTTAAGTCCCTCCAGCTTAGATCCAGTCAAGGTCAAGAAGGACAAGGGATTGCTAGATGATCAAGAGCTAGAAAAGTTGGAATCTTTGGAAAATTTTGTGTACGAGCATAGGTTTGATCATGGTTGTTTGGTGATTAAGGCTATGGATAATGAGCACATGGAGGATACATCAGAACTTTTGACAGAGTCCTTTGCAGAACTTATGTGGGGGCCTTTGACTTATAAGCCTTTGTTGAAGTTCACAATCAGAGAGCATATGATGGAGAGGAGGGCTCTTGTTCCACATGCCGTCACACTTATAGGTAGGCTATTGCACGAGCAATCTGTATATTATAATTTTGTACTCTTTTCCTCGATTTTGGTCAATTTGATTTTTTCACCCAACCTAGTCCACTGGGTTATGACATTGCAAGAATTTTGATTTATTATTTTTATCCAGTTTTCTCTTTAGGTTTTGAATTGGGGTTTATTGTTTATTGTTTCTCATCTTGATGGAAAATGCTGATGTCATAAAGTGAACACATTTTTTCAGAATCTACTGTAAACAACTTTGTAATCTTATTAAATTTGCTTTTCATTAGAGAGGAATGGTAAATATTTCTGCTCCAGAAAAGGAGATAGATTCCCATTTCCTAAATATATAGTTGGAAATAAATTTATTCAATTTCTTTTCTATATTATATTCCTCTATATTTTTGAATTTTTTATTCATCATATTTCTTTGTTTATATTAAGGCCTGTATGCAGAAAGAGAGGGAGAATGGACCTTTTGTGGCACTGTAGAGATTTCTTTGAATTCTAAAGGAGCTAGTAAGTTTCATACCACACCGGTTCCTCCAAAGAGTTCTCCATATCTCTTCAACATGGCAGTGAATAAAGACATTCGCAGGTACTACATCCAATCTTCTAAGGTTCATTGCATTCATTTTAAGTTTGTTTTTTGTGGTTTTGTATGTGTACACTGTAAAAAATGTATCGCAGGTACTACATTCAATCTCTTAAAGTTCATTGCATTGATTTTAAGTTTTTTTTTGTGCTTTTGTATGTCTACACTGTAAAAAATTTATCTTTAATTACTTCATAAAATAATAGATAGACCAATCTAACGGGAGGGCTACTGCTGAAGTCTCTTTTTAGAAAAGCTGCAAAAGATAGCCTCTGAGACTGTGCTCCTATAAGCAGTGACTCCACATCTCTATGAATATTTATACTTCTCTGTAAGGCAAAGGGAAGGGTCCTCAACAGAAGCAGCGCTAGACCTTGACCTTTAAAAGAATTCAACTCTAGTCAACCAAACCGTGTGCCATAAAACTTTTCCATTGTCCTTGATCATTGTTGATTTTCCATTACAATACTAGGATCACAAGAAGATGACCATGCACAGTAATCATAGGGAGTGCTCTATTAACCACGGGCAATGATTCAGATCATTGTTGCCCTCCCAACCATAGATGATATGTGCTATTGTTACCCCCGAGCACGAAATAATTTCTCTCTCTATATATATATCAAATATAAACAGCAAGATGCTTTTACAATAATCAAGTACAAGGGCCAATGTGAATTGCTTCACTCCTTGAAGCTCTATGCATACAACAATTCACCACACAAGGTGATATATGATAATCGAACTGTAGAGATGAATTTAATATATGAAATCTGAACTGTATAAATCACATTCGATTCTGCTGAAGGGAGATCAACCATATATTCCTTGTTGCACCAATAATGAATTCGACTGCTATGAAGAAAATCGATCTGCTTATATGTATGCTGGATCCAAACTTCTTGCTGTGTGTATCTTCAATCTGCCTGTGTATATGTGTTCAGTTCGAACTTGCTGTGTGTGTATGCCTCTGAATTCGCTGTATGTGTATACTTCCAAATTCACTGATAATTTCGATCTGCTGTGTATATGATTTGATCTGCCCGTACATGTATTCATTGTCCACTTAGAGAGAGGGAGACGTTCTTTTCTATCCATCCGTGGATCATCTAAACAACACGACTTCCTTGACTAAGTCGGCTGTGCTTCTTCAATCGTGCCTTTCCCAAAGGTGGCGGGTTAAGTGATAACCGATTTTCATTAACCGATAACACTATGTCATTATTGTTAATCCACCACATTTATTGGATAGGATCAAATCATATTTATTAAATATGAATTTGTAATATTCAAGATAACAATTAAATCGTAGTAGACAAATGTGTAAGGCCGAAGGCCATACACACATTTGTAATTTCTATGTCAGCTTGAAGGATCCGACCATAGCTATTATATCAACACTCCCTCTTAGCTAGGGAGGAATCCTTCTAGATGTCTACAAGACACATCACCTCATCATGATGTTGACCACAATGGCTACACCCATATGTGGAAGAGAAAGATATCACCTCACTGTGATATCAAGCATTATGGCTTATCCACGGATATCACCTCACGTGATATCCACCATAGATATCTCCTCATGTAATATCCACCATTATGGCTTATCCATAGATATCACCTCACATGATATCCACCATTATGGCATATCCATAGATATTACTACATGGCATGTCCACGGATTTCACGTCACATGAAATCCTCCATGAATATCTCTTTATGTAATATCCACCATTATGGCTTATCCATAGATATTACTACATGGCATGTCCACGGATTTCACGTCACATGAAATCCACCATGAATATCTCTTTATGTAATATCCACCATTATGGCTTATCCATAGATATTACTACTAGAGATATAAACCATTATGACATATCCATAGATATCACGTCCCATGATATCCATCATAATGGTATGATCAATCAATATCGTAAGATCGTCACCTTGTGATAATGATCAAATGTACAAGTGTTCACTATTGAGAGATCGTCACCTCACAATAATGTTCACAGGGGCTCATCAAGCACTGAACCAATGTTGTCATGGAGTCACACACATGATACTAATCATGAACCATATCAGATTAATAAGATTGCATAATAAGAGTTCACACTTTAAACATCTTAGAGAATACATTAATACTATTGAAACAGATCAATGTTGCTGAGATTCAATCTCAGCTAGGGCTACATTTTCTACCATACCAAGCTTACCTCGAAAGTAAAAAAACTATATTCTGGAGAGAGGCTTGGTGAGAATGTCTCCTGTTTGCTCATCAGTACTAATGTATCTTAACTAAATAGCATTCCTTTCCACCACGTCTCTAACATAGTGATACTTGATCTTCACATGCTTCGTTTTGTCATGAGACACAGAATTGACATAAAGCTTTCACACAACTTTGTTTATCACATTGAATAATCTTAGGCTCCAATGATTGTACAAACAATTATGCAAGGAGGTTCTGAAGCCACGCTGCTTCACGAGTTGCCACACATGCTGCAACCCAATGAATCTATCTTGGTTCACACATGAACTGACTGAGAGTACTCATTGCAAAGTAGATATGTGGTTTGGTGTTGACCAAATACACCAATGATCTAATCAACTGACAATACATAGAGGAATCTACCAGATCTGAATTGGAAGTTGACTCGCTCAACTTCTCCAGAATTATATCCATCAGCGTACACATGGACTTACAATCCATCATGCCAAATGTCTTCAGGATGTCTATAGTGTACTTCCCCTGACTCAAGAAGATCTCATGCGGTCTTCTGCCAAACTTCCAGTCCAGGAAGTAGTGCATAAGACCAAGATCCTTCATCTCAAATTCAGAGGCTAACTCCCTTTGACACTGAATGATGAGCTTCTCTGCCCCAGTGAGAAATAATTCATCAACATAAAGGACCAAAATCAATGCCTCACCATCAACAACCTTTATGTAAAGGTTGGACTTTGCATCACTCTTGGTGAATCCCAAGTTCACCAAGTATCCATCTATCCAGGAATATCACGACCTAGGTGACAACATAAAACCTTCCAGCCTACACACATGGAACTCCATCCATGAATCATAGAGTCCTCCGACTGCTGATCACTAGAGAAACTATCTCGACATGGTCCACTCCCTTTGAACAAATATGACCAAGATCCTCGGAAGTCAATTGAAGCAGATACTCTAGCTGCTCCCTTTGTCACAGAAGCATACCCTTCGAAGTCCGCTTCCTCTTACTAGGAGAGCCCTCTTGTCTCGACTTTGCTTGGTAATCCTCGATGCTGCCATTACCTACACAAATGCCTCAGCAACATTCCTAATGTATCGTTCTTTTTTTGCAAAACCCATCCCCGAGGGCCAAGGAGAAGAACAAAAGCACAACTTTTATAGTACATATAGGAATACGGATAAGAGGCTGACTACGACAAGCAAATAAAAGTAATACTCAAGAGATAATAACCAAGAAAAAATACTTATCTCATTATCCAAGCTCCATCTAGCTTTGGATAAACTTGCAACCCTTGCAAGTAACATAACAGTAGGCAAGCCTTAACTACTAAGGTCTTCAAGTGTCCCCTGCAATCACACATGCACTTGCACATACACTTGTAATAATCTGCTGTTAAACATAGCTCATAACAAAAATTGATAATGATAAATTAGATGTCTTAAATTGTATGTAATCATAGCTAAGGGCTACAAGACTCAACCTTACACATGGGCAGTTCTTGTCGCATGAATAGGAAGGCAATCATTTAGTCCAATGCATACAATAGACAATTAACATGAGCATAAGCAATGCACCATATACTATTAGATAAATGTAGTAGTGTTGATGTGTTTTTTATGCACATGCAAACACAGAATAAAATACCAAGGTATCTTATCCTCTCTTGAACAAAGTTATTCAAATGCTGAAGATTTGCCTAAGGATCAATCGAAATAATTCCAAGGTTCAGGTATGTAGGGTCTCTACGTGTGGATAAGCTTTGTTGGTGTGATGTGATTATGTTGGATTCACAAGGGGACTTACATTCTATTGCCAGAATGCTTTGATCTGTTAGAACTTGAGTCCTATCTTCTAGCTGGGAGCTAAAAAAAGAGCAAACGATTGAGGGTTCAGGAAGTCTACTCTAAGACCTAGAATGCAAGAAGATAGATGAATGACTAGGTGGAGTCCTACTAGGCTAGGTCTCACCATCAAACTGAACAATTCGACACCAGCTAAGTGCAATCTTCTAAGCAAATTTTGAAGATGTTCAAATCATCACCATCAAACACTGATCGCCATTCAAGTTAATGCATAAACAATGGATGCATAACAATTTGAAGTTAAGCTCATTCAATGGTAGTTGACCATGCAGGGTGCACTTACAATCAGTAAGAGGCTAGTGGTATGGACTAGGCCGATTCCACACGAGTGCATTCAACAACTTTCGTTCATTCAATCTAATCATCTACCATATAATATGAAGATCCAACAAGAAACCATGCATATTGCAAGAAACAACACATTTCACCTTAACTTCAATGAAAAATGAAGTTTATTTACAATTTTGGGCAACAATCTCTTGCCTTCTCCTCCTACTCTACTCTAATTGCTATTCTATTCACTATTTCTCTTCTACTGGCTATTCACTATTGACTATTAGCTATTCTAACCTCTATTAACCTTTACAAATGAAGAGCCACAACCTTATATAGAGAGCTCTTTACATTTCAATGGCTCATATTGATTTACAATCAATGGCTAGGATTACAAGATGAAAACCCTAATTAGGGTTTGTTACAACAAACTCCTTTAACCAATGTGAAAATTACATTCAATGTTTGAGAACCAATAGGAAACAGTGGTAGGTACATCGGAGTTTGTGCCTCCATGCATGAGTGTGGTTCATCGAATCTGGACACGCTGATGTGAAGCCTTTTGATCAGAGGAATAGTGACTAGGATGCCACCTTATCCTACACTTGCTTAGTCAAGGAACGTCGTATCTCTTTTGATACTAAATGTGGTGATGATGAGAAGAGGACTTTGATTTAACTCTTCTGAAACTATCTGCTTCTTCAACCTACCCTTGCACTGACCTTGGTTGATCCTCCTTCGTCTTTGTACTTGATGAATGGTGTACCCTTCCTTGACTCTCTTGTGTTTGATGAGGCCTCCTCTTGATTTCACGTAGTGGTGATAGGAAGTCATGGTCAAGTCACTCCTTCTCCTCTGATATCTTGTGATTTCTCCATGTGATAGAATGAGGTCCTTGAGAATATCTTGCTCTATTGCTTGTAATTGTTGATCATTCGAAGTCCTTTCACCCTAGCAGCACCTTGGGTCTCCTTCCATGCATTTAAGGTGTCCTTAATGATGATGAGGTTTGAAGAGGCCGTCCTTGTCCTTGCCTAATCTCCTTCCAACTTGGTCTTGTAGATCTGCAAAACAAACAAAAGATGGTGTCAAGCAAATATGATATATTCATCCTAACATGGTATTTCTCACTTCAAACCATCAACAAGAAGGCACTAGGATCAATTTCGCTTTGGACCCTTTGGAAGGTACATGACTGAATTAGGAGTTGTCTCAAGTTTTCTCACTTTTCAAATGAAAGCACTCTCAAATTCATAGTTCTTAGGATTGCTTGAACACTAGAATCACCTGTAAGAAGACCTTCAACACAATTTCATTAGCTAAACCCTCTCTCCCAAGGAATTTCGCTCCTGTACCCTTGGAAGGTACATGAGCAAACTTCATCTTAAGCTGAATGCATTTCGCTTTGGCACCTTGGGAAGGATCCTGAGCAAAATTCTTCTTAATTTCAATTTACCTTTCATTTCTCATGATCTTATCTTAGACTTGACCCTTGAATCCTTCTCACAGCAAGAGCATGTTAATTCAACCTCAAATCTACTCCAAACGAGATTCATTCAATTGTTTGAAGTGAAGAATTAGCTTTTTCAAGAATTTCGCCTTGGTAGCTTTGGAAGGTACATGACCCTCTAATGAAATTCGCTCCTGTACCTTTGGAAGGGTCAGGAGCGAATTTGGCAATTATGTTCAAATTCCTAACTCTTTCAAGGTCCAAGGGCATTCAACTAGGTCTCAATTCACTTTAAGTCATGAATCCTTTTCCAATCGCCATGGAATCAAGGTTTTATTGTTCAAACTAGGTGCAAGAAGGAAAATCTAAGGAAATTCGCTCCTGTACCTTTGGAAGGGTCAGGAGCGAATTTGGCTTCATGGCTCAATTTTCATCATCCAATCTTGTTTGAATTCGCTCACAAGGCATAGATAGGTCACTCCTTCGATTAGGGTTGAGAAGTAAGGGTAATGGTCTAAGCTAGGACCAAGGGAGGAGATCTAAGGAAATTCACTCCTATCCCTTTGGAAGGGTCAGGAGCGAATTTAGCTCTTTAGCTCAAATTCTCGAATATACCTTAAGTCTTCACGTTCAAGCCTCATGTCCTTGCTCTTCTACTTTGTTTAGAATGAAATTCTTTCAATGCTTTGGGTGAAAAAGGAGGTCTTTGAAGAATTTCGCTCTTGTACCCTTGGAAGGTTAAGGAGCGAATTTGGTGTTTTTACCCAAATTCTCAATATTTTACAACCACAATTCAATCCAATGCTTGTCTAAGGGTACCTTTAAGTTCAATCGACCTCAATCAAGGCTTTGGAGCCTAAGCTTGATGCAAATTAGGAACAAAAGGAGGCTTCAAGAGAATTTGCTCCTGACCCTTTGGAAGGGTCTTGAGCGAATTTGGCTTTAGAGCTCAAATTCTTCACATTTCCTCACTCAACTTCTTGTCAACTCACCTTCAAAGGCATGGATAGATCATTTTTTCTCTCACTCAAACCATGGGAAGAAGGTTCGTGATCCAAACTTGGGCCAAGAGAAGAGTCTAAGGAAATTTGCTCCTGTCCCTTTGGAAGGTTTAGGAGCAAATTTTGCAATAATGCTCAAATTCTTGACTTTCTCTTCAAATTACCAAGTCTAAGTTTGTCCAAAGGCATCCCCAAGGGTGAATTCATGCTAATCTCTCTCAATTAATCATTCTAGAGTGGGCTTTCATCCAAATTAGGAGGGCATAGGGAGTTTAGGAGGAATTCGCTCCTGTACCTTTGGAAGGGTCAGGAGCGAATTTGGCCTTCTAGCTCAAATTCTCCACCTTTGCTCAAGTTTTCATGTTCAAGTTTCAACATCATGCTCCTCCTAATGGATAGACTAAGTATATTTGTATCAAACAAGACCTTGAAGTGCAAGAAATTCGCTCCTGTACCCTTGGAAGGGTCAAGAGCGAATTTGGCCTTTTAGTACAAATTTCTTTCATCTTGTCAAACTTTCAAGTCTAGACTTGGTCATTAGGCATTTTCTAAGGGCAAATAGGTTAGTTCCATGCCAATCAAAGCCTAGAAGTAAAAGGACTTCATCAGACTAAGTGAAGAAATCTTTAACTCCGTCCATTCTCTCCTTCATGATTGCACTTGATGTTTACTTCATCATCCTAATCAAGACTTAACCCCAAAACTAGACCAAGGCCAGACCTAAAGAGGGCTTTCAAAGAGACCCTGACTTGGGCCACCCATTGGTTCATCTCAACCTAACGAGAGCATCCTATTCAAATAAGCTCTCTGGCAATTCTAATGCAAAGATCAATAGCCAAGACACAAACGAGCAAGGCAAGAAAACCAACCTAGAAAACAAAAAGTAGGGGTCCCCATTTGTAATGGGGCGATGTGTGAGTACGTCACAACAAGTAGTAGGGAGAAGACTTATCTTATCAGTTTGGTCCTATCATCCAATGAAGGTCCTGATCTCGTATTTTAGTTGCCATTGACAGATGCAAATCTGTGAAGTTTCCAAGGCTGAAGATAGAAATGTCACTTCTATGAAGAGAATCATCAAAGTCTAGCTGGAAAGAAGTGGCCCCGACTTCCTTCTCATTATTCTCGGTATCGTCCTCAATTATGACCTTTATCCAAAAATCTCTCTCTACTCAATCTAAAGATGAACTCTATCCCCTGTCATATCTTTCCATTCTTAAGCTCAACCTCCTCCTCAAGACGGGGAATGCACTAACTGTGGCAATGGCTCTTCAATTACCTGCTTTGATACCATGTTGATTTTCCATTACAATACTAGGATCACAAGAAGATGACCATGCACAGTAATCATAGGGAGTGCTCTATTAACCACGGGCAATGATTCAGATCATTGTTGCCCTCCCAACCATAGACGATATGTGCTATCGTCACCCCCGAGCACGAAGTAATTTCTCTCTCTATATATATCAAATATGAACAGCGAGATGCTTTTACAATAATCAAGTACAAGGGCCAATGTGAATCGCTTCACTCCTTGAAGCTCTATGCATACAACAATTCACCACACAAGGTGATATATAATAATCGAACTGTAGAGATGAATTTAATACATGAAATCTGAACTGTATAAATCACATTCGATTATGCTGAAGGGAGATCAACCATATATTCTTTCTTGCACCAATAA
Source organism: Cryptomeria japonica (assembly GCF_030272615.1). NCBI lineage: Eukaryota > Viridiplantae > Streptophyta > Pinopsida > Cupressales > Cupressaceae > Cryptomeria > Cryptomeria japonica. The sequence goes on from NC_081409.1 coordinate 799,239,917, forward strand.
TGAATTCGACTGCTACGAAGAAAATCGATCTGCTTATATGTATGCTGGATCCAAACTTCTTGCTGTGTGTATTTTCAATCTGCCCGTGTATATGTGTTCAGTTCGAACTTGCTGTGTGTGCATGCCTCCGAATTCGCTGTATGTGTAACTGTATACTTCCAAATTCACTGATAATTTCGATCTGCTGTGTATATGATTCAATCTGCCCATACATATATTCATCGTCCGCTTAGAGAGAGGGAGACGTTCTTTTGTATCCATCTGTGGATCATCTAAACAACACGACTTCCTTGACCAAGTCGGCTGTGCTTCTTCAATCGTGCATTTCCCAAATGTGTTGGGTTAAGTGATAACCGATTCTCATTAACCAATAACACTATGTCATTATTGTTAATCCATCACATTTATTAGATAGGATCAAATCGTATTTATTAAATACGAATTTGTAATATTCAAGATAACAATTAAATTGTAGTAGACAAATGTGTAAGGCTGAAGGCCATACACACATTTGTAATTGCTATGTCAGCCTGAAGGATCCAACCATAGCTATTATATCTATTATCAACAATCATCAATATGTCATCAAGGAGATGGTGTTTTCATGAAGGAGTGCTACTTCAAGAATATTTAGTTTAGCTTGAAACCATGACCACAAAGTCTTGGCAAAAGAGAATGAACAATAGTTTTCCTTCCTACCACGTTGCGTTTGTAAAGAATCTGTAACACCAACTCTTTGAGCTCTATTTCTATCTCTATCTCAGGTGGAACATTAATCATGACAATTATTTACTCTTGAAAGAAAATTATGCCTTCCAATTAGACTGACATTACCTGCAAATTTTTTTGCATTCAGTAAGGGAATCATGCTCTTTGATTATGATTTCATTTTTATAAGAAATGTTCATGGTGTCTAGATGCTTAGAAATTTTTAAATGGGTAAATATGCCATGAAATTTGAATTTGAAATTATAGAAGTTCGCATTGGAAGACATTCTAATTTGCATGTTGCACATAGCAGCTGCAAATTACATTAAGGTAGTCCATCCATGTCTGAGCGTTGTTTTTTTGGTCATATACTGAGGGTTCTTTAGGCACCCTGACTCAAGCAGTCAAACAAGACGCAACAATTACAATAAAAAAAAAGTCATACCAACTAGCCAACCAAACTTCAAAACGCCTGAAGGTGAAATGAACTACCCAAACAAGTAAAAGAAACAGTATGCCACCTGAGGCTGAACAAAACTACCAAAAAAACAGAGAACCGTTACATAGCAGAAGGGGCCAAGTTTGACTTAGTGATACCCCAACTACCAATGCCCCTAGAGGCACCACTGACACCTCTATCTGACTGCTTACAAGCCTCACGAACTGACCCAACCTTCTTGGCTGTAGAACAAACACCATCAAAGCAATCATCCAGAGCCTAGAATTTCACCCCATGAATCACTTCCTCTCTCAGCGAGGTTCTAAAGAAAAACACATGACCTAAGTTACCTTAAGCATGCCAAACTAAAAAGGGGAGCTAAAAATTAATTAATTTTGTGATTTTTCTATTTTACTCTAACACAAAGGACAGAAGCACAGAAGCACAGAAGACAATTTTGCTAGAAGATCTGCACATGTTGAAGCTCTAGATCTTGCAACTCCGAGTCACCATAACCAGATGAACCGAGTACACATTTAACCAAATTTTACATACATTGAATTAGGTAATGAAAGATAGAGCGATTGGAAACCAAACCCCTAAGAAAGGGGTCCCTGGGTTTAATAGGATAGCACCTACAAACCATCAACTACAACAACCAAACAAACAATATTGCACCTTCCCCAAAGCCAAAAGACATCCTTCCTTAACACCTTGCAACCACAAAGAGTCAAAAATTAACAACAGAAAAGAAGACGAGAGTGCCAAAGAACTGCCTCAAAAGAGCCATAAAAAACCACACACACACAATGCAAAGGTCAACCTATACAAACATGCCAAGTAAAGAAAGCATTCATCTTCACAATAAAAAATAATGAATTTCCTTTCCTGCCCAATAAGAGGTTTCACCCTTCTTATCCAATTCCATCATCATGAAAACATCACAAATAAATTAATAAAAGCCCTTTGTCATGAAAACATCAAGCCATGGGGCCTGGAGGAGGTGAGTTACACAAAGCACTTGAGGATTGGAGATAATAAAAAAATAAGCTATCTAATCCAGGGCATGACTCTATTTGATCAGTACAAAGGGGCTGTATAAAGAGCTTTGTCTATACCAACATTTGTCAAGAAGTCCGCCACTTTACTGTGGTAACACTCACAATGAGTGAACAATTCATTGTCAAAACCTTTACATAAGAACAAAGCCTCATCAAGAAGGCTCCTATTCTTCCAGCTTGGACAGTCCATATTGCTGAGCCTTTGAATCACCACCAAAGAGTCACATTTCACAATAAGCCTCTTACAGCCATGGGGAAGCCAAAGAAATACTTGCTACAGCAGTTTCCCACTCTGCTTTGTTATTTGTCCTAGAGCCAAGAGAAAGAGTCACCTTTCACATTCAGGTCGTCCCATTCCCTAATCATGATACCTGCACTAGCTGGACTGGGATATCCCCTTCAACTCTTATCCAAGTTGAGTTTGAGAAACCTAGAAGAAGGTTTCATCCGAGAAGACTGTTTATTAACTATGTGTTGGGGAGACTTGAGCATTGTTACCGAGTTCAAAATCTGTATTTGTTAGGAAAGTGGAAAAAATTTCAAAAACATCTACAAAAGAAATTAGGAAAGTCCAGTTTATAAAGAAAAAGTATATATGCATATGTGAAAATATTATATAACATAAATATATGTATAATGTTGATTGCTGGTATTAGCAGAACAAGCGGACTGGAATGTGTTTTGCAGAGAAATGAAATTGAAAAAATAATATTAAAATGTTTATATCAAATCGGACCAATTTGTCATGCCTGAAAAATCTAGAGATTTGGATGGTGTTTGGTGACACCATGCTTCTGAGCATAGTTAAAGCTTTTCTGAAATCTGTGAAAATTAGAGGAATACAATAGTGTAGATGAAATGTGCACTCTAGTCTATTATAGAACACTGCATAAAATGCAAACCTTGTGAGTCTGTGCAGGCAAGTCATACCAATTTCCAAGCTTTAATGTATGCTTCTCTTATGCACAAACAAATTGATAACACCTATTTTGTGTCTATTATCATGAAAATGTGCCAAATGGTTTACAGATTGAATTCTATGTTTAAGTCAGCATGGTTGGCTCTGGCAATTCCCCAGAACACTTTTCTTCTAAATAATTATTCCTAGTATTAAGTTGCCAAAAATCACCATTGGGCCTATTTTTGAGAAAGGAAATATTTTCAAAATTGTATTTAGAGGAATTTGTTCTCATACAAAATCAGGGAATGTTTGTGTTCATTTTTCAATTGTTTCATTCTTCTTTCTATTTTTTAATTTTTTTCCTGGGGTGTGGTTTCTGCGCCATCTCTGTTCCAATCTCAAACTCTAAAGGAACCTGGTCTCAATAAAAACCCAAAACCCCAATATACCAGGGGAAGGGAAGAAATAAATTAAACTTGCCATTGGATTATGGTCTAATTTTTTAATTTCTATGGGTAGTTGAGTCATTTTGATGCCAGAAATTTGTGAGAATTCATAACAGAATAGCAAGTAAAATTGCAACTTGTAAGCAGCATAGTGTTGCTGTGCAACAGTTTATGTTTGACATTTTATTCTGTTGGTGTTTGGTACCCATTCTAAAAGTATTGACGATCTAACCGATTAAAGCAAAGGCATGTTTAAATTTATCAGAATTTTTTTCTTTTGATCAAATGATATCAACCTCTCTAATCTGAAGTTATTAAAAGACACTGAAACATGAGATAGCTCAAATATGTTCATGTTGAGTAGAAGACAATCAGTTAATGGAATCGTCAGACTTTGGTTTTGGTTGATGCGGCAAGACACAAGTAACTTGTTGCTTTTTGATGGTACATGTGAACAACACTGAACAACTTAATTTTATTATAGGTATCAGGCTAGCTTGAAATGTCTTATTCGGGTGGTAGGCCGATAATTGACAAATAATGGAGGTATTAGAGGCTCGTTTGAAAAATATTTTATTGCACCTAAAGGTTCCTGGGATGCAACTTGGTTTCCTTTTTATGATGCTGTTGAATTCTACTTATGTTGGCAAGGGTTGGTTTTATTTGGAGGAATTTTATATGGAGAGAGATTACACTCGGAGGTGATTCACGACACATTTGCTAGCAGCAATATATGCAAGGCCATGGATGGCCCCCCATCTAACAAAAAACAGTTTTTAATTGCTAAAAATCCTGTACAAGCAACCTATTTTTGATGCTTGGATTTAGTACTGGATATCCTGAGTAATTTGTCACTAGGATGATTTTCTTATCATGATAAAAGCTTTTTACGTGTCATGGTTGTCAAATACTCAATCAATACCGCCACATCCTAGATACTTAGACATTTCACACCTCTCATGGCTAATTGTTAGCTGATATGCTAACATTTTGTTATTGAATTTGTTTCTTTGGCATGAGCTGAGTTCGAGCTCTTCTTAACTTTGGAGCACATAACTTTCTCATTAAATGGAGATTTTCTACAAGCTTAGTTTGTATGTATATGAGGGGTCCTACTTAAGAAATATAGTATTTTATGCATTAGCCAACTTCCCCAACTTCAAAGTTCTTTGGAATGAAAACATGCTTTTGCAGTTGCATCTCAGTACTGAAGGATAATGAACATTAGTTTATGTAATTGGTGACTTGTTTATAATAGTTGTAATTTTCAGCTATAATTTTGAATCTATAAATGCACAACATTGTATTCTGAGAATGTAATGGAGAAGTTTTTTAAGTTTTATATATCTTACATTGTTCATTGTGTAAATAATCTGCAGATGATAATTTCACTTTTATTGTTTCACTCATGCCAAGTGAATTGTTTGATAGATTTATTTGGGAGATTATTTATTCCATGTGTCAAATATCCAAGATATCAAATCTGGTGCGTGCAATGCGTGTAAAGATTGGTTGAAATTGATATTATGAGGCATAGAGTTTGGATGTTTGCTTCTTGTTATCCCTGGCCATCCCCCAAAAATGGAAAATCTGCATTCTCCATGCAGTCAGTGTAATGATGCCTATTACTATATTTGATAATATTGGTTATCTGACTATTTATTAACTGTTTGTTGGCTCTTGAGTAGTTACAAGAGCTAGTTAGTCGGAGTTGGTTAGTCAATGGTTGTATTCCTCTTGGTAACCATCGGGTCCTTTAAATAGATTGTGTATTGTCAAGGAAATCATTATATTCTAGTCAGATTGATCTAATCCTCGGGTAACCATCTGTGGTCTTCTTTTTTAACAAATTCATGTGCAAATATAGATATACTTTTACTCCTGTATTTGCTATGCAAATTAATTCTATTCATTATTTCAAGTATTCATTTTATCAAAAAGGAGAGTAAAAATTGGTGCCTTTTCCATAAAAGAAATCAGATCAGATTTGAGAGATTCATTCCCTTAGATCCCAATAAAGGTGGGAAGAGACTAGAAGGTGGTCAAGACCAAGTGAATAGGTGACCTTTAAGGATCATAGAGCAAAGGAAACAAAGGAGAAGATTATGAGAAAGAGTCGAGCAAAATACAAGTGTATCATTTCCAAGTCGGAGCCCTTCCCAAGAACGTAGTCAGAGTGCAAGTCGAAACCTCAATCTAGAAAATAAAAACAACCCCACCACAAAAAAAGCCTTTCTAGGTGCTAGGTTTGCATCAGAATAAAATCTTGGCAAGTCCTAGTGAAGAAAAGCAAAAGTTGCCCAAACAATGGATTGGAGGATCCTGTGAAACATTGTAAGACTTGTGAAACAATTTAGATAGAAAATGGGCAAGACAACGAAGCAATTTGGCTACGATCTTTTCCAGCCACCTTGCAAGGTGTAACGATTGATTGGTATATAGAAATTGACCAAGCCTATTGAAATATATGGGAGAGATTAAAGTTGGCCTTCGAATAAGAGTTTAAATTGCTTCATGATGATAATGAAATAGTAGTAGAAATTTGCAATACAAAACAAGGTAAGCATGAAAAGCATGAGCTAATAATCGTAGACTTGAAGAATTGCTTGTAAAGTTAGAAAAAGAGCTGAATGACGATCTCAAGAAAAGATGGTTAATTGAAGGTCTACTTTCGTTATTAAGAAAAATGAAGGTAAGACTACCCTCTTCCTATGCAAAAGCCTAGAATCGGGCAATGGACACAGGAAGTGAAGATAAAATGTCCTTGTATAGTAAAAGAAAAACAGAGGAAGGGATGACAATAGTGACACTGAATTGAGAACAATACAAGGACTTGAGAGGTACATCCTCTGAATAATGAAAGAATTGAAGGTGGAGAAAGAAACTAGCAAAGAAACTAATGAATTATGGTGTACGGTGTAATGTCCCCACTTTGAAATATAATTTAATAATAAATAATAATAATAAAATTAAAACACAAAAGAATAAAAATAAAAGATAAATTAAAATATAATTAAATATCAATATACTTATTTACTATTGATTAATCATCCATTTATTTCTATTAGCATTATATTATTATTGAATAATGAATAACCATTTATTTCTATCAATAATGAATTATTAAATAACGAATAACCATATATTAAATAATGACTAAGCATCTAATGATTATTAAATAATATATTATTTATAAGACAAAGGCAGCGATCCATTATATACTTATTAAAGCTGTGTACCATTACACAAACTTGGAGACACAACCCTTCACATCAACATCTACGTGTATAAGAAGGCCCAGCAGATCATGTTGGAAAGAAAACTTTTGGGAGGGGAAAAGGAAGAGGAATACGGGAGATAAGGTGATTGGAATACGGGCAGAAAAAGGTACTCCGCAGTCATACTGTCCAGGAAACATTACGGTATGGGTATAAGGATGGTTAACAAATTCATACGATGGTGTTTTACATTATTAATACAACTTGATTTTGGGTAAATAAGAAGGAAAATAAGGAGAGACAAGATGAAGAAAATAGGAAGGGAAAGAAAGAGATCGGCAGTCACTAAGGCTGAGGAACATTACGGGTAAGAGGCTTATTTACAACATCGCATTCTGCTGTTTCATTGGTAATACAGTTTAGCATTGCTAATACAATTAATAAGGTTAATACAATTTGATATTGCTAATACAACTGATACTAATAATACAGTTTGATATTATTAATACAACCAATACAACAGTCATTAACAATCATTTTAGACATAAGATTAAAAAGTAGATCTGATTCAATAATGTTACTGATAGGAAATAAGATAATATATGAAACCAACATTATTAATATGACAAAAAGGTATTTAATATGAAGTCAATATTACTAACACATAATAGGGCTAATATCATTTAAATTATGGAATATAATACTGTCAAAATTGTGATTTTACTGCATAAATGATAAGATAATATGAGCAGATATATAGCAGACTTGTGAGCAGAATTTAAGGACTATGGCTGCAATCAAACCAGAATTACATCAGCAAATGCAATCATATCTACAGCAAGGCAATCTGTTATAATCTATTAGATTACTTCAGAAATATGCTTGAATCTAAATATCCATACACTTATTGATCATGTGGAAGGAAGGAAGGGAGTGCAAGGAGGGGGAACAGTGAAAGATTCCTCGCTAGGTATGGCGCCTCGTAAAGATGGTTAAGGACCATGAGGCCACCTCATGATGATGGACCATCGGTTAAGGACCACATGAGGCCAAGGAGTATAAGGTCCTAACCTTGGGCCTAGGGTTGAGGGTCAAGGGCACCCTATTGCAACTCCCCTACTATCTCCACATTGACCAATTGTTGAAGTGAACCAATCATAAGAGGTGAGAGGTCGATATGATGGAGGGGAACGGTGCAAAGTCCTCACTAGTTATGCCACCTCATGATGATGGGAACCATCGGTTAAGGACCACATGAGGCCACAGAGGACAAGGTCTTGCTGTTGGGCCTATTATTATATTTGATAATATGGGTAATCCGACTATGTATTAATTTTTTGTTAGCTCTGGAGTAGTTACAAGAGTTATTTAGTTGGAGTTGATTAATCAACTGTTGTGTTCCTCCTGGCAATTGTCATTTTATTAGATAAGAGAGTGAACACTTCAATCATTGAAATTTGATGCAATCACTTTCCAATCAAGGATGATCAATCCACAGTTGACCAGCAATGAGTCTCAACAAATACAAGATAAACTCAAAAACATCAAATACAAAGACAAAATTTAGAAAAGTTGAAAACTGCTGAAAAATAATGTATATGTTTACAAAGATGATGAGCAAAATTGAACTGGATACTCCTATCGCTATCAGTAATTATCATTTCATCTTGGATGTTTGGATGAAGTCCTCTAATGACAAAACTATTCCAGGCTAGAGGTGCATTTAATTGTGAAGATTAGTATGTCCATTGAATTTGTGTTCCATCTTTGTTAGAGTTTTAATTTGTTCTTTTCAAGGCAACACAAAACAAAACAGCATGAAGATAAAACCTTACTTGAAAATAGAAGGGGAAACTCACTTGTAAAATAAATACTTAACTAAACCTTAAAAAGACTTGTTTATGGACAAACTTACAATTTCACATTTACAATGTTTTCTTTTGAGGGAGTTTACAACATGTAATAGAAAATAAGCTACTCTGTTATGTCCATTTTAGCTTCACTTGTATGAATACAACTTAACAGGTCATGCACATATAAAAGATTTTGTATCTTCTATGAATCCAGGAACTAGTTTACCTATTACAACTCAAACATATACATCTTTTTGGTTAAATTGTAGACCTTAGAAAACATGTGCATACAGGAGGTGAATTTAAGATTTGGATTACATACAGAAGGCAAGATCTCAGAAATACACAAGACAAGAGTTCACAAATCAAAATACCCGAGTATAGTAGATGAATCCACTTAACACCCGAATTAACGACAATCACAAATGAAGCCTGCAATTATTTATAATCTAATATTTAATATGTGAAATCCTTCACATAGAATAATATTAAATGGAAATGACAAGATTGCATATAGAATAACAATTGCATCACACACAGAAAGAGAGATTGAACAGTAGACTTTTGAACAAAGTATAGTAAAAAATTATAACTAGTTTGTCTAAAATATAATAGTCATATCCATAGTTGGAAAGTATCAATTTGCACAATTGCATGCCTTCCAAATATAAAATTGCTTTAGAAATAAGTTGACACTGAATCGAGTTAAGTCTTCATCACCAATCCATGCACGTAGATATTCCAACAACTCAAATTATCCATTGGTGATCACAAGGTATGTGATGATTTTTATATTGTGGGATTGGAAGAGATTGGAATGGTTTTAGGAGTACAACGGTTGCTTTCGATTGGAGAATTTTCACTTGAGTCATCAAATTATTGAATTAAGGTTCAAATCAAAAAGAAAAAAACATGGTGCTTAGAGGCATTTTTGATGGATCATTGTGAGTGGTCACAGCTAAGAGGATGGAGATGACTTTCTACAAAGAACAAGTTGCATGGGCAGCCAACTGCTTGGTGGCAAAAGACATGCCTACAAATTCATCATTGGGTAAGCATCATACTTATCATGTTGGTATTCAAAATATTTTGGATAATCATAGTGTGATATTTAATGAATCGCTTCTAGGACTACTAGCTGATAGGGGATTCAAACACTGTTGGCAATTGACACTCATCCGGGTTCTAGGTGTTGTCATTGATGGCAACACATTTCATGGAAGATCCGGTAATCAAGGTAACTGACATTCATATCACTGACATTCAAGGAACCGGCAAGCATGTAATCGGCAAACTTGGAACCGATATTCTATGGCCGACATAGGAGATTGATTTGGCAAACGTGGAAGCGGCAACAGTCATATAGTTTTATGTTTATATTTTCTCTGGGCCGACATGTCTCTTATCTTTTGAAATATGATTGTAAGCCGACATAAGTTATTTATGTTTATACATGTAAATGGGTATATAAGTCAGTTCGGTTAGGTCATTTTGGATATATAGAGATGCGATAGGTTATGTGATGTTATGTGAGTGAGATCTTGATCAATCGAATGCGATGTAAAGATCTGTAGTTGGTCTTGGTTATTTGTCTAGAGGATTGGAGAGCGATCTAAGTTACCAATAAGGGAGGTTATAGTATAAACCGGTACAAAAAATGCTTAAACTGGAACTCATCCAGCATGTCTGATACACATTTAGAGTTTAGATTTTGTTTGTAATTTAGTATTTCATATCTGTAGTCAGTGAGGCTCCTTTGTGATGAGCAGTGTGCTTTAGGCAGTGTGCCTTCCTGCATGTGCAAGCCCCTCTTGTAATATTTATTTATTTGGCCAGTGGATAGATATTGTGGGTCACCAATCCCACTGTGGTTTTTCCTCTTTGAGGTTTTCCACGTATAAATCTGTGTTATGGTGTTGATTTCTATGGTTGCATTGCTATTACTTGTTGTTACTTTCTTTTATGCATACCGGTTAATAAGTGGATTTGATAATAAGGTTAAAAATATTTTAATCGGCAGAACACTGATTCACCCCCCCCTCGCAGTGTTCTTGGATCCCAACAATTGGTATCAGAGCTTGGTTCCTTGGAAGTAAGTCTAACAACTTAAGGAAGATCTTGAATCCGGAATCCATGGAGATGAGTATAGAGAAGGAATTTGAAGTAGCACTTTAAGACTATGATGTTGAAAGGTTGAAGAACTTGAAGCTGCAAGATGAGTTGAATTTTGCAAAGGAATTCATCCTTACCCTGCAAGAGAGGTTATCATCTGCTCAAGCTAAAAGGAAGGAACTCTTACAAAGTCCGGATGATGAAGAGAAGAATACCCTTAAGGAATTATGATAGAAGCCGAGTCAGGAGAATGGTGTCATGAAGAATGGAATGCAAGCCATAACCATGAGGATGTCCAAGGAGATTGAAGACCGGAAGAAGAATGAAGAAAATCTTGCTATATCTTTGAAAGACAGATCTGAGGAATGCATTAGGTTGGCGCATGAGAACGATGTGTTGAGAACTAAATTGGTGCAATCACAGAACAATGAGCAAGAGTTGGAAAGAATGATAACAATCCTAAGAGGAGATCTGGATGTTGCAAATGAATACAAAGACAAGTTTAAGGCCAGTTTTGCAAAGCTTGGTGAATTATTGAAGGATCAAAGAGACACTGGAGACACTAGAGGTCTTGGATTCAAGCATGGAGAAAGCTCCGGTACTACAAATCAGGATGACACATCTGGTCAGAAGGCCAACCGGAATCAAAAATCACTAGTAAGACAACCCAATGCACATAAATTTAATGGTAGATGCTTTGTTTGCAATAAGTTTGGTCATAGAGCAAGTCAATGCAAAAATAGAGCAAATCAGAATAATAATTCAGTTCCCGGTCAGTGTTCAAATTGTAAAAAGTATGGTCATAGCACATAAGATTGTAGAATGAATGTGAGATGTCATGCATGTGGAAAGTTTGGACATATGGCTAATCAATGTAGGTCAAGGAATGATCAAGGATACAATAAGGCAATTCCGAAGAACAATGTTACTTGCTATGCATGCAACAAAATAGGACACATTGCCAAATATTGCAGAAGAAAGAATACACCGGAAAGGAATGACACATCCAATGAGAAGGGAAAGCAAAAAGGTTGATGAAATCCAGCAAGTTCATGCTAAATTTCTTGCACCGGCAAGAAACTCATCTGGTAACTAAGGCATTAGCCTTAGGGGGAGGTAAACTAATGACAGATCCTGCATTTCCCCCGGTAGTGGTCTGAAAGCTTGTTTCAGACTTTGGTGAAGTCAATCTGAAGGATAACCGGCGTTGAGATAATGGATTTTGAATCCAGTATGATATGCCGACATGCATTAATGTCAATAAGAAATTAGGGTTTTGCAAAATAAAAGGGAAAGTTGCTTCATTTTGATCACACAACACTCAGAGCGAAGCAAAGCGAGTTTAAGGTGATCAAAGGCTATTAAGAGCATTTTCTAGCAATTTCTAGTATTTTTAGAGCGGATTTTCTAGGGTTTTCACTGGCATAGATTGAGAGGTATTTTCTCTATTTTCAAGCTACTTTTCTGAAATCGAAATGGCTTATGGATCTGCTCCCACTCCGGCAGATGTGGCTACCCCTGTTGTGGTGGACATTAAGGATTGTCCACGTCCAGAATTCAAGCAATGCCCCCAAATTGCAAAGGTCAATGACTCAATCGACACATTTTCTAGGGTTCCCGATGGAGTTCTCTATGTGGAAGATGTGAGAGCCTATATTCACTGTACTTTGGAGGATCTGGGATCATCGGAGATTAAGTCAGTGTACATGTCCACTTTGTTGAACAAGAATGGGTTGATCAAACCGGAATTTCAAATTCTAAAGGATTAGGGTTTCACCAATATTTTGGAGATGCCCGAGTTCGAGGATGTGATGATTCAGTGCATGCTGAGATGAGTCCATGGCGAGTTCATGTGGCTTGACTGACCCTACAAAATCACCAAGGAGGCGATTCGTGCTATCACCGGTTTACCCCAGGTCAGACAAACACCGGGCAAGAGGAAGATTTCAAACAATGAAGTGAACAAGCTAACCAGTGCCACCTTTGACTACCGGTCGATGCGGATTAGCACCATCGGGGACAAAGATGTTCAATTTGCAAGCATGGTAATCGGATACAAGGTAACACAATCCAATTGGGTGAACTCTGTTTCTAGTTCATGTATCTACTGTGCACACAAAATAGTAAAAGAAAATGAGAAATATGATCTATGTCAATGGATGTGCGATGAATTGATTTTGAATTTGGGAAAGATTAAGGGAGAAAAGAAAGGTACATTCCGATATGGAAATCTCATTGTCGGTTTAATGCTTTTCTTTCTAAATGAGATACTGGAATCCAGTAAGAGGCAATGGGCCTTTGATATACTGGTGGGAAAACAGATTAAGGATGCCTTGAGGAATTTGGGACTGGACAGAGACTCCATTATGTGGGGTTATTTCAAGGCATTCCAGAAAGCAATGAAGAAGAGGGAAAGGATTCCTAAGCATATAGTTGATAAATACTCTACCGATATATTCTTCATGGTCAAAAAGGATGAAACTTTAATGGAGGCAGTGCAGCCTAGAACAATCTGGGTTACTGAAATGGGCTATTAGGTTGATGCATAGATCTTGGACCTTTATGCCAAGATGCTTATAGATGCCCCGGTTGATGAGAAGGAGAAAACTTTTGGAATTGCAAAGCAGAAGGAATCAAAAGTGCAGATAGGTTTCGGCAAGAAGAAAAGGGAAGGACAAATAAAGAAGGTTGGACAGGCTGTCTAGAAGATGTCCTCTGAGATTAAACAAATCATTAGTTTAGCAGAGACATCTCCTCCAGCAGAAGAAACCGGCAAGGGTATAATGAAGAGGAAGAAACCGAAGACCATTGCCCTTGTTGCATTTGGTTCTGAGACTGAGGAAGAACCCTTGAAGATTCCTAAGATCTATATGAGAATTCAGAGGAAGAAGCTTGAGGAAGGGAAGCTGCAGAAAACCAAAGTCACTCCTCTAGCAACTCAGAAGAAAATTTTGAAGGAGAAGAAGTCTACTGAGAAAAGAAAACTGGTCAAGGAGTCTGCTCCCACCTCCATTAAGAAGAAGAAATCAGATCTAGATATAGCTCTTGAATCCGGCAAAAGTATTAAGGTTATTGGTCCTCTTTTTGTTGCTAAATTAATTGATCAAATTACAAAGGATGGTATTTTGAGTAATATACAACATTATTATGTCGATATAGATGATAAAGAACAAAAGGAGATAGAAGAAGCAGTTTTGTTTTACTTAGATATATATAAGAAAGCTTTAATTGAGATTGAGAAGCAAATATTGACAGATTTATATAATGAGTTAGATGCTAGGAGATTATCTGCTATTGAGGAAGATAAACATATAAAGGTTCAAGAATTGTTGACTGTTTGTGGTGCTATTACTAGAGATGAGATGCAACAATGTCTAGATTTTTTTAATAAAACAATTTTCCGGAGTAGACACTGGCATGTGAGTCTTATGGTGGGCAAAGTGAATGAAATAGTCAAGGAAACTCACGAGGCATGGGTTAAATTCTTTGTTGATAAACTAGGTTTCTTTACATCACCGGATGTACCTCCTAAGTCTGACATTCCAGACATCCCAGTCGATGCTAAGGGTAAAGGTATACTAGGTGAAGATCCATCGGTTTTGGAACAGAAAATAACTGAAGACATTCCTCTGGCAGTAACACCTGTACAAGATGTAGAGATCAACAAACCGGTAGATAATATTGAGGACAATTTTCCTCTAGTAATTGATGTTGATACAATTGAAATTCATGAGGTAGAGGCAGTAGAAATAACTGCACCAAGTGGCGAAGCCACCGGCGCTGAGGATAAGGTAAAGGATAAAGTAGAACAGAAGGAAGAGGAGAAAGAACGGGTTGAGCAGATTGAAGTCAGGGTACTGACACCTTCACCGGCTGTTGGTCCCTCATTGTTGGCACTTGACTCATTCGGTCAAGAAGATTTTGGTCATTTTGAGAAAAAGAATATTGAGCAGCTGAGCAGTTTTGAATTAATGTTTGTTGCAGCTCAGAAATTGAAGAAAGAAGGATCGAAGGATAAGCAAGTTATTGAGCAGGCAATTCCAATTTTGTAGCAGCTTGCACCGGAATGCAAGATAGATCAGGTTGCAAGTCCCTTCGGTGGGTTGAAAGGTTTGATTGAGCACATTGCAAAAGAGTACAAAACTCTTCAACAAGTGTCAAACTGACAGTTGGTGGAAAGATATAACGCAGCTAGGAAGGTCACCTGTGATATTATGATCAAATCCAACAAAGCTAAGCTGACAAAAGAAATTACAAGGATTGATGAAGCACTTCACCAATGTAGTCGTATATACCGGTCTTGCACTAATACATCCAAACTAATAGCAAAGATGGACAATAAAATTAAGGCGGATAAGGACAAGTTGGAACAACTTGTAGTTAGTTTTGATGGTACTGAGTCATTGACCAGCTCTGTTGATGGTCAAATTTTGCTTTTAGAGTTGGAAATTTCAGCCTTGGAGAAAGAAAAGGACAAGTTAATCCGACGGGCCAGAGAATTAAGAGGTTTGGTAAGTCCCCGACTTAATACTTCGTTACTTCATAAGCGGGAATGTATGGAACAGATGAATATGCCCTCACCGGCAACCCTAATAGAAGAAGAATTGCACGCTTACATTCTAAACGGATTTGTATCAATTTTGGGAACTTTAAAGACCAGCTAGGATACTTATTTGGCATTTTTGAAGGGTGCTTATCCAGATATTTTCAAGTACATCTAGATCCGGTAATCACAATTTTGATTTGTACAGAATTTCATTCATTTCTTATTCTTTGTCCCAGCCTTTGGCATTGCTGTCACAGGGGGAGAGGTTGGATGTGAAAAATGTTAAGGGACATAAGAAGTAATGTATAGCTCAGGGGGAGCATCCTTCTGAGACTAGCTTTAGGGGATCAAATTTTGGATAGGAACCGGTACAAAACTTCAACGATCCATTTTTCACATGAGTGTTGCCATCAATGCCAAAGGGGGAGAGGGAGATTGTTGGCAATTGACACTCATTCGGGTTCTAGGTGTTGTCATTTTTGGCAACACACTTCAAGGAAGATCCGATAATCAAGGTAACTGACATTCATATCACCGGTTTAGGGAACCAGCAAGCACGTAACTGGCAAACTTGGAACTGGTATTCTAAGGCCGACATAGGAGATTGATCCGGCAAACGTGGAAGCGGCAACAGTCATATAGTTTAATGTTTATATTTTGTCTGGGCCGACATGTCTCTTATCTTTTGAAATATGATTGTAAGCCGACATAAGGCATTTATGTTTATACATGTAAATGGGTATATAAGTCAGTTAGGTTAGGTCATTTTGGATGTATAGAGATGCGATAGGTTATTTTATGTTATGTGAGCGAGACCTTGATCGACTGAATGCGAATGTAAAGATTTGTAGTCGATCTTGGTTATTTGTCTAGAGGATTGGAGAGAGATCTAAGTTACCGGTAAGGAAGGTTACAGTATAAACCGGAACTCATCTAGCATGTCAGATGCACATTCAGAGTTCAGATTTTGTTTGTAATTCAGTATTTCATATCTGTAGTCAGTGAGGCTCCTTTGTGATGAGCAGTGTGCTCTAGGTAGTGTGCCTTCCTGCATGTGCATTGAATGTGCAGGCCCCTCTTGTAATATTTATTCATTTGGCCAATGGATAGATATTGTGGGCACCAATCCCACCGTTGTTTTTCCTCTTTGAGGTTTTCCACATATAAATCTCTGTGTTATGGTGTTGATTTCTGTGGTTGCATTACTATTACTTGCTGTTACTTTCTTTTATGCATACCGGTTAATAAGTGGATTTGATAATAAGGTTAAAAATATTTTAACCGGTAGAACATTGATTCACCCCCCCTCTCAGTGTTCTTGGATCCCAACAAACACATCCTTACCACCATTTGTGGATGCACAAACAAGAAATAGAAAAGGCTATAAAAGAATTGTTGGAGATGGATGACATTAGGCTGAGTTTGAGTTTTTTTACATCATTTATGGTGCTTTTAAAGAAAAAAGATGGTACAATGAGGGTGTGCAAAAACCACAATTTTGAACAAAAAGAACATTAATGATAGGTACATTATTCGTAGGATTTTTGAGTTGCATGGAACAACCTATTTTTGAAAGATTGATATCAACCATTAGATCTATGTGCGGAATGAGAACATGCTCAAGACAACATTTAGATGTCATTTTGGAGACTACAAATTCATGATCATGCCTTTTGGCTTGACAAATGCTCCAACCACTTTTTAGTTATGTATGAATTAGGTATTGGAGGAAAGAAGGGACCCATTATAGCTATGATGTCATTTACTCTCCGATAGGTACAAATAATTATTTGAGCAGAACTTCTTTAACCCAACATTATGTCATATTTAATCCATGATCTTCCTATCATATTAGAATCTATTTAGCTATATCAAGAGGTTGTTATGCTATTTATGTTACATGCGTTCCCATGTATTTTTTGTAATTTATTTGTATTGGAGTTAGCGTATTGATAATTTTCAATACGTTTGACATTTATATGCTGATTTAGCTACATGCTTAATCTTCTGTTATTGACATTTGTGCCTTAACTCAGTATTTATTGCCTGAATATATCACAGTTTGATGGTTCAATGGCCAGCAGTAAACCTCATACATTTTCTTGTCTTTTTATATTTATGCTGTTATGCATGAATTATGCATCTCAATATATAATCAATGGGTTCAGAAACACTGTATAGCATATGGATATTCTTATGATTTTGGTAAAAACGTGGTGGCTGTGAACATGCAGAATGGATTGATGGATTATGCATGTAAAAAGACATCATAAGCTACAGTGTTGAAACCCTCAGGTGATTTGTAAACTGTGATGACATAGACAAAACATGTATTACCTAGTGTAAGAGTTGACTGGTTTAATATACATTATGCCATGTGTGAACTCCCATTATAGTTGTGAATCTTGGTGAGGCCTAAAGTCTCTTGTATGGTTACTGTTTCATGTGGCATGATTTAAAATGGTAAGCAGGGGAAAGTCAGAGTGGAAATTGGATGTTGAAAGAAAGACCTTTATATTATGAAAATTATTGTGTGCTAAACCCTGGTGATTGGTGTTTAATCCTTTGGATCTCAAATTAGTTGTTTGGTTAACAATGTCAACCTGGACATGGATGATTGCAATTGACACCACGATGACAAGGATTGTTAAGATCTAAATAATCACTGAATGTTATATGGCCATGAGGTGGAGTCCTGTGAGGTATTTTCCTGTGCATTTAGGTCAAAGGCAGCTTGGCCTATTATCCCATAGCATTTGATCGCTGAAGGGAAGTTTAAGAGCTATTGATCATATGGCATGCCCCAAAATGCATGTATCATGTAAGTATTGATGTCATTTTAAATAAGCACTATTGTAATAACTATTTTATTGCTTGTATTTTATATCTCCAGTTAGAGTGCAGCTGATTTTAACCAGCGTAAAAGTTTATTGTTAACCATGAGTTCAATTTCTTTTAAGGTTTTGTTTACTCAGATTTTTGAGGAATCTTATAATTCTACAAAATTTCAAACAAAAATGTTTGATGTCATCTATATGTCAATGCATTTCTTCAAATTACGTTTATGAATTTGACAATTTTTAATATATGAGTATTGTAAGCATAAAGATTTACTAGAAAAGATGCAGTTTACTCTTATTATTGAATGCCCATGTCTAACAAATAACTTAATTATAAAATGCCTTGGCCAAAAGTAAAATAGCTGAATTTCTAATATGATTTATGTGTAATTAGAAAATCCTTTCAAGATGACATTCATGGTCAATTATCTTTTGTTTTATCAGGAGAGGAATCGGTTGGCAGCTCTTGAAGGCAAGTGAGAAGCTTGTAACACAAATGGGATCTGGTGAAATGTATTTGCACTGCAGAATGATTGACATGGCACCATTCAATATGTACACAAAAGCTGGCTATAAAGTTGTTGAGACAGACAACATATTAACTCTGCTTACATTGCAACGTCGTAAACATCTGATGTATAAGAAATTAGCATTAACAAGTTAGCATAAAGAAGTTAATATGTGATGGAGCCTCCAAATTGTAACATATGATTGTATAGCTCCTTAGAAATTTAGCTCGAAGAAACATTTGAGGCATAGCATGGAAAGTGTGCTTATGTATATCTATTGTTTAACATGATTATCAATATTTAATTCCACTATACCTCAAATTTCTGAATATGACTGCTTCTTGATAATGTATTGTAAATGGCATGTAAATCATTCATTTAGTTTGTATGAAGATTTAATACATTTTGACAGTGGCACAGACTGAATAAACACAAAACAAAACATGACAAGACATGATGAAACACAATTCCACGATAAAAGTAGAAAAACTCATCATGACAATATTTTAAACTATTGGCCTTATCACCAAGCATAGCAACAAAACTGAGATTAAAGCAAGATTCCAGGAACCTCTGTACAAGATGAATCAACAGAAACAGACTGCTTGTCTTCTTTGAATTGAAGTTAGCAGTATTATGCCGCCTTCTAGATGTTTGTGCTCTATTTGATAATCCTTTGCCTCTTTGCTAGAGCACGTACAGATTCATAATCTCTGTTACAAGGAATGATATATGTGGGGACCTATAGGACTGTTCTTTTGCCAACTGCTCGGCTTCATAAAATAAGGATGATACGAAGTGGTGGTTGATTGGTAGGTTCCTTATTATGGTTGGGAGAGGCCAGAATTTCAAATCCTTGTCGAATTCAAGGATGAAAACAAGAAAAAACATTTGATGGAAACCAAGGCTTGTTGGGAAGAATTTGGAGATCCTACAACCAAGGGTTATTCATAAGTGAAATGGTATATGCCAAGACGAAAATTAATAAAAATTGTAGGCGAATTGGGAGAGAAGTTTATTTCGACAAATTAGAATGAAATCTAACAGAAAAATGGATGTAGATGTGGCTAAGATAAATATATTCTTAATATGATGAAATGGAAGAAATATAAGATTTTAGACTTAAGTAACTCAAATTTGTAAGATTGATCTTTCATCTTCATGGATAGATTTTAGAGGTTTTCATAATGTTTGTATGGATTATAGCTCAAGAATCATCCAACTGCGTAACCAAATTCTTCACATAGTATCATTTCTGGTAAGCATGATTTAGATTCAAAGAGAAAGCTTTACAGGGCTTGGTGGAAATAGTACCTTTTCAGCAAAAGTTGAAGAATAAATAGCTCTAAAGATTAATAGGAAACCGAGTTTAAATAGTGCAGATGATGATTGAATACATGAAGATATACTTTATGTTCTTTAGGAGGGTACATATTTGTACCACAGCTCTAGAACTAGCCCATTTGGAAGGCAATAGCCTCTTGGCTTACTTGACTTTAGGAAACCTCCCTCTTTGAATATTGGATAGGGCGCATATGGGAGGGTTCTACTGCCCTTAGGGAATTCATGACTCTATATAAGGCTACTTGTTGCATGGAATTTTCTGTTTATGCTACGGTTAGCATCAAAATGAATCTTGGTTGGCCTCTTTAACAAATATTGCCTTCCACAACCTCTTTAATGTTGTCAATAATGCGTAGAGTACAAGAGAGGCATGCTCTGGTACCATCTTTCTCAGTAACGTTTTCATATTTTCAACTACCTAAAATCCTTAGTGATTTTCAGCTCAACCAAGTATAATTCTCACAAGAATTTTTTAAGACACTAAAGGCCAATTACGTCATATTAAACATAAACCTGGACTTTATTTGTTTTTGAAAATCTCCCTATTATAGAAGAACAAGAAAAAGAAATCCAACTTTGGAGGTGTACATTGAACCCATTCTTTTGTTAGCTATTGTCTCGAAAGCCCCAATGTCCTCAAATTAGATAAGACCTAAAAAGTCTAAGGGAGTATTTCTATCTCCTCAATTCTTCAAGATGAATGTTCAACATAGGGATACAAGCTCCAATGCTATAACCATTCACATATTTGCACCAATATTGCTCCCATTAAGGGGTACAATACAATAAAGAAGTATTGATATGTAAGGGTTTAACAATACAATAAATAAGTGTTGATATGTAAGGGGGTTAACAATACAATAAATAAGTGTTGATATGTAAGGGGTTTGACAATACAATAAAGAAGTGCTGATATGTCTTCAAACACATTAGTGGTGGTGAATGGGTTAGTGGTCACTACACTGCACATTCCTTGTCTCAAGTCATTTTTCAAACATCAAGGAGCAATCTCACATGATCCACATTTAACCTATAATTTAAATTCCTTTCCTCATAATCATTGGGAGTCAACTTGATACACATTTGCAAGATGATTCATTATGTCTTGATATTTAAAGAAATTCATTTGAACATTTAATCATCATCTAATCACATTGAAGAAACATTGAATAATCATTTCCACTAAAAAAAAACAGGTTTGAGGAATATTTAGAATAAGAGCACTAAAGGAATGAGTAGTTCGCATCAAAATTATCATTTGCATGCTTGTCTATTATTTATCCATATATGTCACAATTGTAAAGAAATTCTAATCAAAGGGGTTAACCTAAGAGAACTTGGCTTTTTGTTTTGGTGATTTTACTGAGATATATTTAAATATGACTTATCCCTAATTGTCATTAAAAAATAAAGTTTTTAGCAAATCAAATAGTAGAAGTGTAGGATGTACAAGTCAATACCACATGTCAAAGATTGATTTATCAAGGTGGAATATTGATCTAAAGTTATGAAATTAACTCACAATAGAGCACAAAATTGTACAAAGTTCTAAAAAAGAAGCATAGCAAGGATATCCAATTTTTGTACCTACAATACTAAGTTTTGTTTAATATTGGATTTTATCTTCATTGTAATTCCAAGGACTAAATATACAATATCCCATTACATTTTATTTCCTAAAAGAACTAGTGTATACGCTTTATTATTCTAAAGTTTTAAATTAATTAATAAGCATTGATTTATGTTGATGTGTATGCATTTGATTTACTTAACATAGACTATCTCTAGAAAAGTTTCCATTGCAACATATTTAAGTTCAAATTTCAATGAGAATATATGTATATTAGATTTTGCCACAATGTCAACACTGAGTTCATCTAGGAGATATGCATTGAATCACCACAACAATTCAAAATTTTAATTCATATCAAGATAATTTTTTCCAACTTAATGCTCTCTTATCTTATTTTTAACAAGAAACTTACTATATTTTCATCATTGTCTCATGTTTGAGAAACATACATTTGCAAACTTTGCATTGTTTTCCCTCTTGGGAGAGGTGGGGAAATATAAAAGTGGCAAATCTTAAATTAATTCATTTGAAAAAATAATATTATTTTTTAATTGATAGGATTTTATTGCAAGCATCTACACCTAAAAGTAATTAGAATATTTGTCTTTAGCCAAATTTTTTTTGTACTTGCAATTATTTTTTTAATTTATAAATTTCTAGTTCAATAGTTAGGTCTTAAAGTGGAAAACTCAAAGTCAAATTCATTAAATGAGATCAAATTCATGTATAAATTCAAAATTTGTCGTAGGGACATTAAAGTGCGTTCCAGAGGGTGTTTACTAAACTAGCTCAATTTTTTCTATACATATAAGGTGGATTCTAGAGAGCTAGCAGTGTATTCACATTGTTCTACACAACATGTCTGATGGGAAATTCAAGCAACATTAGGTAATTGTATTTTAGAGAGTTTTTAATGCACATACACCATCCTTACAAGGGACTTGACAAGAAATTTAAATCACCCTAGACAATTGCAACATCATTGACATGTTCAAAAAAATCATTTATGCTTCTTTACACAATCACAAGATCATCTATCCACCTGACTTTCATATTTCACTACCATCTCAGAGTACAAAACTTATTTTGAAGGATCTATTTGGTCTTTTCAAGCATAATTACATGCTATGGAAGATCAAAATTTATTCATGAAGTCTTCGATACCCAACATGACACTTATAAACAATCCAAATATTCTAATCTAAACATTGGTGTAGATATTTGATGCGATTTGGGATAATATATTCTACAATCCATGTTTGATTTAGCTTCCGTTGAACCTTGCCATTAATTTTATTATTTTGTTGACAATTTAGGATTGGTGGCAGTTGATTTTTTAGCATTTAATGAAGCTCTATTTAATGGGAATTTTATTCAGTCTAAGAGGGTGGACAAGGTTCGAAGGAGTTCATTCACATAATTTTTTCCTCAATATTTATTATTGTTGCTGTGGTCTTTAATGCTTAGCTTGTTGTGGATATCTACATTTGTGAATGTTGTGTTTGCTCTTGTATATTGTGTTGTCAATAGTTTTTGGTTGTTTAACTATTTTGGCTCATTTTGTTTGTAATTTGTAATTATTATTTATTTTATTTAATAGAAAAATCATCTAAACAAAATTTCCCTTTGATTTAGTTTCATTACCATATAAGCAATGTCACATCAAATTCATTTACGACTCATGATTGTATTTCATTTGCTTTTTTTCTAGTAGGTTGTGAAAGATTGTAAAAAATATTTTTAGTTATTGTTGGTGTAAATTATGTCTCATAATTACACTTTACTTAAGTTGACTTACGATAATGCATCTCATATTAGTTTGCATATGAAACACTTAGGGAAGTGTGCACATAGGGATGATACATGTAGGATAAATTCCACCTTTTGTGGTCTTATCATGCTGTTACATTCCACCTTCGGTGGGTGATCCACCTCTTGTGGAATACTTTATTATTTCTCTTACCTAGCCCTACCTACCTTTGTATCTCATTGAGCCACATGTCATGATTGTGTGCTCACATATCCATATGGCCTTGCCTTTATAAGAAGACTCCTCTTACATTGTATCAAATGATCTAGTTGATGGTATTTTGCATCTTGATTAGAATACAATTTATTCTTATCAAATCTATTGTCTCTCTTTTGCGCTATTCATTGTGCTCTAGATCTTGGCTATATTTGACAAATTCTTGCAGTTATAATTTTTTTACTGACAACTTACCTAAAATAAATGACTATTGTAACAATTCCTATAAATCTACAATATGATATTATTCCTTATAAAAAGTGTATTTGCTTATATTTTATGCAAAAAATCACCCATAGGATTGTTGTTCTATTCAATCCTACTGATGTGGCCTCTACTGTTTGTGTGTTGTAGCCTCTATTGCATCTTTTTTTTTTTTTTTGAAAAAAAGGGGTAAAGAGTTATTCAGAAATCATAGAATTACAAAGAACAGGCCTTACGCCCACCAAGACAGCAACAAAAACTAAAAGGATCCTAAAAGAACCACTAGCACCACCACTACAAAGTCCAGTGACCATAGCAATAGATCTAACCATCAGATTTCCAATGATAATACCTTTTCGGAAAGCCCTCAGAAAGATGAAGGCCACCAACTTTGAAAATACACTAAAAACCAGGCTCATCTAGAGCCTCGAAGGGCCTCAAAAATGACAATGAAAATGAAACAAACATAAAAAGGAAATTGATCCTACACCACTGGGTGCTCTTCCATCATCATGTCTTCAAGCATTAACCTGTCTAAAGTTTCAAGATAATCAGGAGGTATACCATCCCTTCCACTAAAATCCCAACCATCAACATGCTCTAAAGCCCACTTGGCCAAACAATCAGCCACTCTATTCCACTCCTTGGGAATATGACAAAAGGAGACAAATTCCAATGTATTACACATTTGTAAAATCTGTCTAACCACAGAAGCTAATTGCCAACTCACATCATTCAAATTTTGTTTGTTCAACATGTCCACAACAATCTGAGAATCCGACTCACAAATAATCTTCCTCCATCCTAAAGAACAACCTTGCTCAACAAAAATCTTAATAGCTAGGGCCTCCATAAGATTGTTAGAGTGCTGCCCAATATAAATAGAGAAGAAAAACACTGCACAACCATCATCACCTCTACCTATACCTCCAATACCTGCATGTCCAGGATTCCCACGGGAAGAGCCATCAGTATTAATTTTTAAGATTCCCACAGGAGGGGGAATCCACCTTCCATCTCTACTTATCCGCTACTTTGCATGTCGAGATCTATTTTTAGCAGCACAATCCATTTTAATGTTTTCCAATTGCAGATTCCTTACAATAGCATAATCACCCAGATCAACATTTTCAGACAAATTGCACTTAGCTGAGATGGTCTCTTGAAGCCTATTAAATATCTTCTGCCACAACTGAGGACTCCCTATATGTGAATCACAAAAGACCCTTCGATACCTTTCAAGCCATAAATTCCAGATAATAAGAGTTGGCCCAATAGCCTAGGCCACTTGAAGAAAAGAGGTCTTTGTTGGGGGTCTACCCAAGCTATCCCAAAATTCAATTAAGGAGGTAGCATGAAAACAAGCATGTTGCCAAGCTTCCCACCACTTGTGCCAAATCTCCCTAGAGAAAGGGAATAGAAAAAACAAGTGGGAGCAGTCTTCCTCATTATGCATACAAAGATAATAGATAGATGGTCCCTGGAAGCCTCTCTTATGAAGATTCTCCCACGTGAGCCATTTCCTCTGAGCAACCAACCATAAGAAAAAATTGCATTTCGGCCAAGAGAAGCTATTCCAAACCTTATTCCACCAGGGAACATCCGTCAGGCCATGCAATTGCCTATCAAGCTGAGCATAACATTCAACAACAACAACATTGCCTTTTGGATTAGGACCCCAAGCCAGAATATCTCTCCTTAAGGGAACTGCATATCCTACCCTCCAAGATATTAACCAACACCACACGATCTTCATCTGAACCACCCAAGGGCCATTCAAGAGGATTCTTCCAACAAGTCACCTCAACCTGTCCGATGCGCCTAATCGTTTTAAAATTCTCCACCTTAACCCATCTAGCATCAGTGAAAATGTTGGAAAGAGGCTGAAGCTGTGGATAACTAGACAGAATAGGAGGGTGACCATCCCAAGAGTCCTACCAAAAAAGAGCTTCAGAGCCTCTATTACAAATCTAGAAAAGGCCATCTTTAATAAGTTGGGCACCTTTTTTAAGAGTATCTTAGATACAAGAGCCCCTGCCCACTAAACTAAGACGTGGCACCTCATGATCATTAGCACCAGGGAGATACTTGTGGGTTAAAATATTGGCTCAGTCCCGATCCTGACTGTTACACCACCTCCAATATAGCTTAGATGGCAAGGCCTTACTAACCAAAACAATAGATCTGAGGCCAAGACCCCTAGCATGTCTCGGTCCACAAATAGAGTCCCATTTAACTAAACTCCACTTAAAAGAAAGAAAACTACCAGACCAAAGAAATTAACGGGAAAGAGCATCAAACTTTCTCACAAAGCTGGAGGGGGGAGCTTGCACAAAACACCTATAAATGGGAAGTGCTTGCACCACAGTCTTCAAAAGAATCACTCTTCTAGCAGAGGATAACCACCTGTAAGTCCAATGATTAATCTTACAATGGAATTTATCCAAAATTCCTTGCCAAAAATCTCCGCACTGAACCCCCAAATCTAAAGGAATCCCGAGGTACAACAAAAGAAGGGACCTGTCTGAAATCTGAGGATCCTGGCAATCCTATTCTGAATAAGTCGAGGGGTATTAAAGAAATATATGGATGATTTATCTTCATTAATTTTCTGACCTGAGGCTTTGCAATAGATATCCAAAGCTCTCCTGAAATTCACAACCTCATTGATTTTGGCCCTGCCCATCAAACCTATGTCATCCACAAACTTAAGACGGGAGTAGGGAGGTAGAGCATTACTCCAACTCCAGCCTTGAATAAGACCATGTCTCACCTATGAAGTGAGAAATCTGCCAAGACATTCAGCCATGAGAATAAATAAATGGGGAGATAAAGGGTCCCCTTGCCAAAGCCCCCGCGAAGCGCTAAACAATTCTTAGGGTTCCCCATTAATAAGAACTAAGAAAGAGGTAGAAGTCACACAACTAAGAACCCAATTCACCCACTCTTCTCCAAAACCAAAAGCCAAAAGGATCTTCTATAAGAAATCCCAACTCACCCTATCATAAGCTTTGGCCATGTCAAGTTTAATAAACATAGCCTTCTCCTTAGAGGAAGCCATTGAATGAATAGCCTCCATTGCTATCACAACTCCATCAAGAATCTGTCTTCCGTCAATGAAACCACCTTGCTCCTTAGAAACCAAAGTGCAGAGGAGAGGTTTGAGACGTTCAACAATCAATTTAGTGATTATCTTGTAGACAACATTACATAAAGCAATAGGCATGTACTGATCCAAGCTATTAGCCCCCCCTTCTTAGGAATGAGAGCCAAGAAGGTAGAATTCATAGATTTGAGCATTTGTTTATTCCTATGAGATTCTTGAGCCACATCTAGAAGATCATACTTTATAATCTCCCAAAATTATTGAAAAAACTCAATAGAAAACCTGTCAGGGCCAGGAGCCTTGCCTTTTTTCATTTGAAACACAACCCCCTCAAGTTCAGACAACAAAATGGGGCGCAAGAGAGCCTTGTTCATTTCAATAGAGAGAAGAGGGGGAATACAATTCAAGATGGCCCTCTCTTCCACCATAGCTTCAGGATCCTCTTTGGTAAACAAATTAGAAAAAAAACTGATAGCTTCCGCAACAATTTCTTCTTTAGATGAAAGATGGACCCCTTTTGAAGAAATGAGAGAGGTAATAGAGTTACCATACCTACGAACCTTAACAAAATTATGAAAAAAAGAAGTGTTTCTATCACCTTCTTGGAGCCAACCCACACAAAACTTTTGTTTCCAGAAAATATCCTCACACAACTCCCACTCTTCTAAGTCCTTTAGAGCAAGGGACTTGACCATACTGAGCTCCACAGTCATCCCTTGATCCCTAATTTGACGCGAAGCCTCATCTAGCTTGGATTGAGCTACCATCTTGTGTTTATGCAGGTTCCCAAAACTGTTTATTCCACCTCTTCAGCCTGTATTTTACATGTTGTAATCTCTTCCCAAAGGAGTACATAGCCCGCCTGTGGGTAGGCACCCCTTCATACCACCAATCAACCATAAGATCCCTCAATGACTGATCACGAAGCCACATCAATTGAAATTTGAAAGAGGGATTTTTGGAGGTTCTAAAAGATGTAATAGAAAGCTTAATAGGCCAATGATCAGAACCCCTCCAATCAAGAATTTCTGAGTTGGTGGACCACCTATCATGCACCCAAAAGGAGGAAACCAAAAATCTATCAAGCCTTTCAGAAATAGCCTCAACACCACTCCTCCTATTATTCCATGTAAAGACACCATTAATTGGCTTCACATCAATGAGATTCAAGAGACCAATATTATCTCTGAGTAAATTTGAGCAAGGATCAAGCCTGAATAACCCACCTGGCTTTTCCTCCAAGCTAGTAACGACATTAAAATCTCCAGCCAAAATCTAGGGGAGAAAAGGATCCTGAGCCCAAACAAGATTGATGTGAGCCCAAAGATGAGACTTACCCACAAGATCAATAGGAGCATAAATATTAGAGAAGAGGCATCTTTCTCCAGTCTCAAAGCTAGAAGCGACCATAGATGGAAGACCTGCTAGAAAACCACCACAAAGGGGAAACTTTCCTCGGGTTCCAGAAGCAAGCAACCCCTCCTGAACTGCCATGAGAGCTCACTCCCTGCCAAAGGCCCTGGGGCTAGACATGCAAAGCACAACTGGCCAAACCATCCACTAAAAGCTTGGTTTCCTGAATAAAAACAACATCACGAGACTCAAAGTCAATTAATATACGAACAACCTTTTGTCTAGGGATGCTGCTCAACCCCCTTACATTCCATGAGAGCACAATCATTTATGTGGTTGAGAGAAGTGAGAATCAATGGGCTTCACAGACCCCGACTCAACCAAAGTATCACTAATAAACTTAACCTTTTCTTGATATGTTTTTCGTCCACTCCTTAAAGGTTTGTCTAAAGAACCCTTTTTGAGGACCTTTTACTGCAAGCCTAAAATAGGTGGGGCTTTGTTACTCTTCACTAAACTTGAGGACACTATAGTGGAAGGAGGAATAGACGCCATGACCAGTGCACCTTTAGGGACCTATGACTCACTATGATCTCTGTTGTCCTAAACATGGGAAGGCAAATCCGTAACCATTTGAACATCCTGTTGATTCTCCAAAGGTAGGGCGCAACCCTCTTTCTTGGAATCCCCATCCAGCACCTTATGCTAAAATTGGGCACCCAAGGACATTTCAACTGGAACTCCTTCCTCTTGAACCAAATCCTCTAGAACCTCAAACCTATTTAGGGTGACATCATTTTGCCTATCCAACCAGGTTCTTTTCTTTCCCTTGTCTTTATTTCGAGGTTTCACAGGAATGAAGCCATCTTTATCAGCAGGACCATTAGGCATAGGGGCTTTCCCCTTATCTTCCCCCAGAATAGAGTGAGGAGGATCGGAAATAGCCAATTTAGAAGATTTATTTATGGGACATCTCCGTTGTAAATAGCCATATTCATGACAAATTTTGCATCTAAATGGCAGAGTCTCATAGTCCAACTGTTGGATCCAAGAAGATGTCCCCAAACAGATTTCCATAGAGTCTGGCAAAGGATTATTTAAATCAACTTCTACACAAATACGAGCGTAGGAAATTACCTTTCGATCTTGAGTTTGTGAAGACGAACCCACAGGTTTACCAAGAAGAAGTGAGATTGAGTGAAGAATATCTTCTCTCCAGAACTTCAGCGGAAGCCTTGACAATCGAATAAACATAGCCTCTATTGCATCTTGACTTTCCTTGTCAAATATGATTCCCACCATGACCAAATATTTTATTTTCTTAAAAAACTATTTTAGGTATGTATTTTTCTAAAGCTTCAAAAGATGAGAGAAATTATGCCTTCTAATCAATTGAATAATTAGGGTTGGATTATTCTTTTCTTTTCATATTTGAATAATTAAATATAAATTTAAGATATATTGAAATGGACTAAACAAGCGCTATAAACAATAAAAATAGGTGTATGCAAATATATATAAAAACAATAATATTTTGAATTTTAATAATATTTCATAATAAATTCTATATACAAATATACATACATTTTGATATATTATAAAGTAAGGTTTTAATTATTATAATAATCTTAAATCATATACATGTATTTCTATTTTCCACTTAGAATATGACAAAGAAGAGTGAAATTAATAATAAAAGCAAAAAAAAGGTAAAAACTAGTTTGACAAAAGCCCTAATTATGTCCTATTTCGACCTTCAAGGATTGATTTCGCATACCTAAACACCTTGAATCATCGCATCCTTCTGGAATTGACTTTAGAATCATGATACATTGCTTCCCTAAAAATTTGGGAAAAAGTTGGTCGGACCGAGATGATGCCTCTTGGTCCCTACTTTTTCTCCTCAAATTTCGGGAGCATGTTTTGGTAGTATTTTTATGTTTAAATCCAAAGGATTGTGGAGGAGATTATTGGATATAGTTTGTAAGTTTCAGACACTTTTTAGTCTCATGACCTTTGATGCGGTGATATTCACAATACTCATTCTCATTATAACACACAGGTTTGGGTTGATTTTCATCATAATGCTAAGTGATCGTATATTGGACCATATTTACCTTCACTAGTTGTTGCAAGACAATGTCAATGGGTTGGACAACGAGGTATACTCACGTTTTGACTTGTTATTGAATCGGGGTGGGGCATGGGGAATGGAAATGTTGGCATTGTTTTTTGGTTGATTTTTTTTGTGGGGTGGGGCTACGAGGTTGATTGGTCTTCTTAAGAAAATTAGATGGTATTTGAATTATTTAAACATGCTTAACATTAGTTACACCATCGTTCACCATATTTGTTTTGTCCTAAAACTTAGGCTTGCCATTGGGGGAAGAACCTTGGGAGTCCCTTTTGTAATGTTTGATGATACCTTGTTCCAAGAGTGCCCTTTTTAAGGCTAAGCCTTTTTTAGTGACCTTAAAATCCATCAAGGCATTATATATGTAATTGAAAGGACATTTCAAGCAAAATGTTGCAAATGAACATTCCACTTGGTGTGTTTCAAGAACATCCCCAATGAAATCTCCTAATGAGGTGACACCATCTTTGTAAAAAGTTGGCAAAGGTATTCCTTTGTTTGGTATTACATAGATACATCATGTATAGCTCACTCTCAATGTTATATCTGTAATGAGCCACAAACTTCTCAGGGATATCTGGGAATGAGGTAATAGATCTTTGAGGTGAGTTGGTGAACCATTCAAGGGAGGGGCCTTCTAGACTATATGGGAAAATACATCTTAAGTAGATGTCACTATAGGAGACTTCTTGACAAGCTATGAAAAATTACTTAACATGCTCTCTAGGGTATTTGTTTCCTTTATACTTGTCAAATTTAAGAATATCAAAGGTGGGAGGATAAGGAGATACAAAGATTGATTTATCAAAAGGATAGGGAAATATTTCTTCAAAGATATAAGATTTTTTCTATGTCCCTCCTTTAGATTTTAAAGTAGATTATTTATGTCTTGAAGTTCTTTGGAAAAATCAATGAGTTGAGGATTATTGCTTTATTGGTGGTGAAGGGGATGGTACTCATGATGCAAAGGATGTGTGTTGTATGTAGATGAGTGATAACTAAAGGTAGGGGGATGCTAGAAATATTGTATCAGTAGGTAGATGCAGTGACATTATTATTATGGGTATTGGTAGCAAAATGAATGTTAGGGGGTTGTGATGCTTGTTTGGTACTTGCGAGTGGAAATTTTGTGTGAATGAAGTTAGCCACATTATTCAAAGGTGTAGAGGAGATGATCATTTTGTGTGAATGAAGTTAGCCACATTAGCCACATTATTAAAAAATTATTCAAAAGTTTGAAAATTAGGGTTTGGGTTATATAAGGGGTTCAATGCATCATTGTCAATTTTATATGATTCTTGCTCCGATGAGACATTGTATTTGATAGTTGATATCATTTGTACTCTTGGACACTGAGGTTATGATGAGATATACGAGCTCTTGATTTGATTTCATCGTACTTGTGTTGATTGATTATGAGATGTCTTTCTATATGGTTTATTCTATATGTATGCATATCTTTTCAATATGGATGCATGCAATGGAGATGTGTATGGATGTTTGTTTGTTTCTTTTCATATGCAAATAAATGATGAAAATGAGTAACGAGTAATGCAAATGTTTATTTTTCTTCATGCAATAATATGAATGCAAATGAATGTATATAATGAAATGTATGGATCTATATAAGATTCTCATGTATGTTGCTAACATCTTAATATACAAGTACTCGATCAGAGAAATGATGATGAAAAAGAGACCATTTAGCTGAGAAAATGACGATGCTTCAAACTCTCATTTAGAAGATAAAGAGATCATTGTTATCATGTTGAAATCACTCGAAATGCATAAAATTTGGAATGAATGCAACTTAAACCTGGCCACTGGATTCAGAATGCTTAATTTTCATCACTGAGCATTTTACAAACATAGTAGGCAAAATAGAGTTCCTTCCTTTTCAAAAGCAATATTAATTATCTTGTTCGCAATGACCCTTTTTTCATTCATATTTTTGGAGAGATTACACATGCATTCGGATTGCACATTAAAGAAATTCCATCAAACAAACAAAGAAATGACTTCAACCTCCTTGTAGCATACAAATAAGCGGAGTCGAGGTATGTGTGGCAATTTCACCTTGATGTGAAGGCACTTATCATAGACACCCAGCTGATTTAGATGTTTCCAGATCATTGGATTCATTCCTACAAGCAGGAAACAAAGAAAAGTATTATGCCCCCAATCCTTGCTCCTCTTAGTCAAGATAGACTTGTTCGAGTTACTCTGAGGGAATAATAATCAAAAACCAATGTAAAAGACAACATACAAAGAAAATTTCATACATATCTCAAACAGTTTAGTGATTGTTTTCAATAGTCTTGTTTTGCTTGTGTACTCAATGATAAAACTCTTCAGTAGTTAGGAGACAGGTGACTGGCTCAGATTGGATGACCTGGTACTACCGACAGAAAGATGACTTGGTTGATACTACTTAGGACATGTAAGTTGATCTGTTGATTACCCTAAGACTAGGACATTGATCGGTTTCAAGCCATGAGGGTTCAAAAGAACCAAGATGTCACAAAAGTGAGTAAAAGATATGTACAAGCAAAAGCAAAGATGCAGGAAAGTGGGAATGAAAACAGGAAATGCCAACTGTGCATTGATAGATGGAGTGCTTCAGTACAAGAGGCGCTTGTTTACCAGGTTTTCACCTGCTTGGCAAAGTTTTTTTTTTCTCTTCTCTTTTTTTTTTAGGACATTTTATGATTTTAATGATTTTTTTCATGACTTTTTAGGATATTTTCAGGATATTTTCTGATTTTTAGAATTTCTTCAGGACATTTTAGTTGTATAGGTTGTTGGAGAAGAGAATACTAAGTGAAGAATTTCTTCAAGTGGATGGTGTTGATCGGTTCACAGAGTTGTTCTCCTTCCGATGTTGAGAGTTGATAGGCACCAGAGCCAAAGACTGCAGTAACGATGTAGGGACTCTGCCAGTTGGGTTCAAACTTCTCTTTGTTGTCTCAAAACTGTTGATTTTTTAGGATTTTCCCTCAGAACAAGGTCACCAACCTGAAATTCTCGTTGTCGAACTTTCTTGTTATAACCTCTAGACATTCTCTTTTGATATGCTCTCAGATGATCAAATGCCACTTGCTGATGTTCATCCAACAACTTGAGTTCTTGAAATCTAGATATTGTGTAGTCTTCATTAGTAACAAGACCTTGCAAAGAAACTCTTAAAGATGGTATTTCCACCTCAATAGGTAAGACTGTTTTGGACCCATACACCAAAGAGAAAGGTGTAGCCTCAATAGGTGTTTTGATACTTGTTCTATAAGCCTATAGTGCAGGATTGAGCTGCAGATGTCAATCCTTTCCAGATTTATTTACTGTTCTATGTAAGATAGTCAACATATTATTGTTAGATGCTTTAGCTTGTCCATTACCTTGAGGGTAGTATATGGATGACTGGTGCTATTTTATTTTGAATTTTTCACAGAGTTCATCTAGATCTTTGTTCTTGAACTGTCCTCCATTGTCAATCACAATGGATGAAGGTATCCCATACCTGCAGATGATATAGTTAAGGATGAACAAAGATACTTGTTTATCAGTTGCTTTAATCAGCGGAACCGCTTCTACGAACTTAGTGAAGTACTCAATGGCAGTTATAATAAATTTGTGACCATTAGATGATGCGAGATATATTTGGCCAATGAGATCAAACGCCCATTATTAAAAAGGCCAATGTGTAATGAAGGGTATGCGATCCCTTGCTGGAGTAAGTATGAGGTTCCCATGTAGTTGACACTTCTCACAAATTTTAGAAAATTATATAGCATCTTTCTCCATGTCGGGCTAGTAGTAGCCAACCCTTAGTAGTTTCTATGCTAAAGTTAGATCATTTGAATGGGATCCACAAATACCTTGATGGAATTCAGATAATGCACATTGGGACTCTTCAGTTTGTAGACACCTAAGCAAAGTACTATCCAAACCTCACCTAAATAGGTCATTAGCAATGATGACGTACTGTGAAGCATTTGAGATTAGGCTCCTTTTCTCATTACGGGTAAGATTGGCAGGAATAATTTGGTCACACAGGTAAGAGTAAATGTGGTTGTAGCGAGATGAGTCATGTCCAATAATAGAACAAACCATCTAGGAGTTAGGATAATCATAGGTAGGATAATGTAACTCTTCCACCAGAAATTCAAAGCGAAAGTTATACTCTTGTAGCTGCGAAAGAGACACCAGAGTAGCCATAGCATCTGCTACTTTGGGAATCTATTGAAATGATACAAAGGTAAAGTATTTATTAAGATCATCAACCATTTTGTTATAAGGCATCAATTTCTCATCTCTAGTTTGATATATATCATTGATTTGGTTGATAATCAACTAAGAGTCTCCATATATTTGTAATTCAACAACCTTCCATTAGATAGCTAGCTTGATCCCATTTACCAAAGCTTCATATTCTGCAATGTTGTTTGTGCAAGGGAAAATAATCTTGTAAGCCTTTGGGATTGAATATTTTTGAGGAGTAATAAAACGTATGCCAGCACCAGAACCATGCCGAGTGAAAGACCCATCAAAGAACATCTTCCATGATCGTTGAGTAAGGTGCATGATTGATGCATCTGTAAATTCTATGTGGAAAGGTTGACTATCTACAAGTGGAGCATCAACAAATTGATCTGCAATAACCTGTCCTTTGATGGCTTTGCATTCTATATATTCAATATCAAATTCTGTAAGAACCATGACCCATTTATCCAATCTTCCTGTAAGTGTTGCTTTGCTGAGAAGGTACTTGAGCGGATCAATCTTAGGCACTAGCTTGATAGAATGTGCTAACATGCAGTGTCTCAATTTTTGTGATGCAAAGACTAATGCCAAACATGCTTTTTCAATTATAGTATAGTTCATTTCATAAGACACCAAGGTTCCATTGATATAATAGATAGCTCTTTCCTTTTATTTTCATCCCGTTGTGCCAGAAGTGCCCCCAGTGATGTATTGGTAGCTGATATGTATAGAATCAATGGTTTACCTTAAATTGGTGGCATCAGTATGGGTGGATTAGAAAGATAGTCTTTGATTTGTTTTAGATGTTATTCACAATCTTCATCCCAAGTGTATTGTACTCCTTTCCTTAATAGTTTGTGAAGGGTTGAGCTTTGTCTGCTAGCTAAGATATAAAGCACCTTATTGATTGGAGACGTCCTTGTAAACTTCTCATTTGACTGATATTCTTGGGTGGAGGTATTTCCATGATGGCTTGGACCTTTTCAGGATCAACCTCAATTCCTTTCTTTGAAATTATGTAACCAAGCAATTTTCTTGATGTTACTCTGAATGCACACTTTTTAGGATTTAGCCGAAGCTTGAGTCTTTCCATTCTATCCAGTAAGAGGCCTAGTTCTTGGATATGTGTGGATCTCTTCATAGTTTTTACTAGGGTGTCATCAACATAATCTTCCATGTTTTTGTGCATCATATCATGGAAGATAGTGATTGCTACTCTTTGGTAAGTCGCTCATGCATTCTTTAGTCCAAATGGCATGACGTTCCAATAGAAGGTTCCCCATGCACATGTGAAGGTTGTCTTTTCTTGATCCTTAGTAGCTATCTTGATCAGATTATAACCAGTGAATCCATCCATTAATGAGTACATCTCATATCCAACAGTCATATCTATTATCATATCAATGTTGGGCAATGGAAAATCGTCTTTCAAACATGCTTTGTCGAGATCCCTGAAGTCTGTGCAAACCCTAATAGATTTGGCTGTCTTTGATACAAGTACTATGTTTGATATCCACTATGCATAGTCTATAACTCTAATAAATCTAGCTTTTAGCAATTTTTCTAGCTCAACTTTGACTAGCAGTACCACATGAGGATGCATCTTACAGTCAAGCTCCTGATGTAATAGAAAGATGATGCATGATGAGATCAAGATCTAGTCCTAGCATATTAGAGTATGTCCATGCAAAGTTGATCTACTTTTTTGAAAAGAGGTTGCTGAAATCTTTATGCTGATAGTGATTGAGGTAAATGAATGATATGTGGGGTCTCTTGACTTCCAATATTTATTGGTTGAGTTGTTTCAATCAATATTGAAGACCTTAATTGGAAGTGACTTGGCAGCATATCAAGTATCTCACCCTTAGGTGCCTCAGAGAGGTTTTCACCCTTAGGTACATCCTTTATTTTTACTTTTCTTTGTTCTGACACTACCATAGTGTGGTTTTCGTTATCAAAAAAAAATTTAAATTTTTTTTAATTTTTGCGACTGGGATACTTGATGTTTGTCTCAGTCATGTTCTCACTTTTCTCACTGGTGGAAGAGTTCATTGGTTCAACTGCATTAAGATATCAGGCTAATGTGTAGTCATTCACGAAGGTAGGTATATTCAAAGGTTGGTTGTAAAGAGTATAGTCAATCAGTTCAGGATGTATCAAGGATAAAGTTTGAACAGGTTCAAGGGAGTTCACGGTATTATCATCATAACTTTGGATCGATAAGTCGAGCTCTAGAAGACTACCTTGCGTAAGCATCTCAAGACTAGGAAGAGTTACAACACGATTATCGAAGCGCGTGTTAATATCTAGAGGACTTAAATCAACAGACCCACCACTAGCACCGTCCTCTATATCAGACTGGACTACATATCATGGTTCGACAATAATAGGGTTAGCTGACAAAATCTCGACATTCATGATAGAGTAGTCATAGTGTGATGTCGAATAGGTATTGTCATAAATAGAGCTTATGTCAGAGTCATTAGAGATACAATGAAGTTTCTGACTCTTATTCAAGTGATTTAGTAAAAGTATGTATAGTATCAATACCTTCATCCTTGATGCTACAAGTTCATTCATGATTTGGTTCATTGATCACTTGTATTTGACATATCTATTGACATAACCTTGATAGTTCTAATAATACCTATCATCTTTTCCATTTAGCTTTCTCTGGACTGATGACTGGCCCTGCTTCTATAGCTTGTAATTCTTCTTTTGTAGTTTCATACTTGATTTGTTCTATCTCATTAGAGGGAGATATAGTAGGTGAAGAATTTTCTTGTGTTCTTTCTTCTTTTAGCTGTTGTTCATAGTCTTCTTGTCTTTGTAGTCTGATTTCCTCTATTTTCTTTTGCAACTTTAAGCGAATTTCCTCTTGTGCTTCATCTATGATATCACTAGATTCTTTGGGAGTTTCTGTAGTAGGTGTATCTGAGAGATGATCTGGACCCCATTCATACTCAATCGAGTCAGTTTCTGAATCATCTACTTGCTCTCTACCAGTGTATGTAACCAAAATATTCAGTGGTGCAAACAATTCTTTAATTCTTTCTACCTCTTCTCTCATATCCTTTGGGACTTCTACTCCTTGTAGTGTTATTGTTGATACAATTGGAACTTGCATACAAGCTGCTTCTTCTCTCTTGATTGTTGATTCTTCTTGTTCATTTCCATACTCTTCCCGAGTTTGTTGAGTATTGATTTCCTGTGATGTTGAAGGTAGTATCTTTTTCCTCCACTTAGGTTGATGGTGAGAAGTATGTGTTTTGATCTGATGACTTTCTTGGATTGTACTCGAGTCTAGCTTTATGATTTGCAAACTTAGTTTGTAGCTGAATAGGTTCAACAATACCTTCGTGATGCTTTCCCAGAGGATCGGTACCTAAATATCCCATGCATTGAATCATCTTTATAGCCTAGACCATATTGTGTCGAGGAAATTTCACAATGTCGTATTTCTTTGTTTGTACTATCTTCTTTGAAAAGCCATTTGAGAATAACGCCCTCTTCTATCTCATCTGCAAGGGAAGTAGAGGACTGTATAAAGAGACCATCATAAATGACATTTGGAGTTGAAGTTTGTGGCTTCATAACCTCTGATGGTTTTCCAGACTGTCTCGGTGATGGAGGAAGAGACATTAGTGAAAGTACAGGTTCTATTTTGTATCCATCCATGCTAGTATTTGTGATTTTCAATTTCTTTTCTAAATCTTTCAGCAAAGTTTCTGAACTTTCAGCTATAGAGGTTGGTCTATTATGAAGAGCAATGCATCAATACTCTGCATTAATGCATTATAGGTATAGCTTGTATCAGTAGGAATACTGACTTCAACTCTGTTATAAGGAAATTTCAAGCACTGATGATATGTAGATGGTATCATCTTCATTTCGTGAATCCATGGCTTTCCCATTAAGATATTGTATGAAAGAAGAAGATCAAGTACCTGAAAGATAACATCTCTTTCCACGGGTCCTACACTAATTGGTAATAGTACCAGGCCTTTAGAGATTCTTTCTTCTTCATCATAAGCTTTGATTGTTATTTTCTTTGTTGGATTAATGACATTTTTTGGATAATCCTAGCTATGTCAACAGACTGTAGGTATAAATATTCAACCCAGCACCTCCATCTATCAAAACATATTTAACTTAGTGTTTATGGATCATAGCTTCAATGTGTAATGGCTGGCTATGCGGGTGATTCAGTGAGTTATCATCTTCTTCAGAGAAGGTGAGGTAATGAGGCAAAGTCAGGTGACCCACCATAGATTGAAACCGATCTATATCTAAATCTTTAGGGACATTAGAATTGAGAAAATATTTGTCCAGGATCTCTCTATGAGCAGAAGAGATGTTAAGCAATTCTAAAATGGAGATTGGAATGTTAGTTCTTTTCAATTGTTTAAATAAGTTGGTAGGTTTGATTGAGCGGGAGTTGAGGAACTAGCTCCTTGGAGAGTAACCTTCTTTTGAGTGCG
Organism: Cryptomeria japonica; assembly: GCF_030272615.1. NCBI lineage: Eukaryota > Viridiplantae > Streptophyta > Pinopsida > Cupressales > Cupressaceae > Cryptomeria > Cryptomeria japonica. The sequence goes on from NC_081409.1 coordinate 799,279,028, forward strand.
GGTCACAACATTTGCAGCTTGTGCTTGATTTTGTTTATCATTGATTATGATCATGTTGCAATATTCAGGTTGGTCAGATTCAATCATGTTGATCACATTGTCATTGTTAGTGTAGGTGTAATTGACTTTGGCACCTCCCTTTGATTTTGAGGAATCACCTTGTTCATAAGAAGGTAAGGGATCTTTAAAAGCTTTGTGATCAACATTAGTCATGTGATTTCTAACAATGATCTTGCCAGCGTCGATGATTTCTTGAATCTCATGTTTGAGATTCATGCAACTGTTTGTTGCATGACCCTTGTTTCGATGATATTCGCAGTATTCATTTTCTCTCCACCATTTGGGTTTAACTTCTGGGTTATATGGTCTAGAATATTTTGGCAATGTTATCAGTTCATTTGCCAATAAATCTTTAAAAGTTGATTCATAAAATTTGTCCAGAGGACTGAAATCACGTTTGGGCTTTGAAAGCCAAGGTTTCTCTTTAAACCATGCTTTTGATTTTTTTGGAGGATTTTCTGCTGCAGTTTCAACTACTTTGAGTGCTTGTGTGCTGCTAGCTAGGTTAAATATTGTGGACTTTGATTTTTCTTTAACAGTATCTACCACTTCATCATTAACAACATTTCTATTGTTATCTTTGTCATATTTCCAGTATTTGTTCTTTTCTTTAGAACTAGAACCTTGTTGTGTTTCTTTCCAAAGTGAAATATCTCATTTCTTTATAAGCACATCTTCCATCCTGAGGGCGCTATCTACCATTTTTTTGATTGAAGGGTACACTTTCATTTGGATTCTGTATTTCAATTTAGGGATTAGGTTATTGACTTCTCATAATCTGGAATAGGCCTCAAATATCTAGAGAACATCTTTCTCCAACGTTGAAGAAAAGAGAAAAGGTTCTCCTGTTTTCTGTTTAGTGTTGCAAATCTCGATCATAGTGACTGGATGGTGAATGTTATAGGAGTATTATTGTAGAAACAATTAGATTAATTCCTCAAAAATTTTGATTCTCATAGGTAGGCTTGAAAACCATTCCATAGCTTGCCCTCCTAAACTTCTCGGGAAAAGGCGCACGAGGTATGTTTTTCGTGCATGAATTGCATACATAAAGCACAAAATTCTCTAGCATGGTCTTGAGGATCTGCATTTCTATCATATTTGTCAAACTTGGGAATCTCCACTCTTGAAGGAAATGGAGGCATGTAAAGGTTTTGTTCAAATGGAAACGGGCATATCGTGTCGAGAGAATATTGCTTTGATATTTTATCCTTGTTTTTCAGTTCTGTGATTTCAATCTGTAACACTTGCAATTGTTTGTTTACTAGCCCTAAAGGTGTCTCTTCCTGTTTAGTGATGAGGGTTTCAATGTCATAATTAATAGGAAGTTTGGCGCCTTGCTTTGCTAGCTCTAGAAAATGCTCTTCTTTTTCTCTAGACATGATGACCTTCATCATCTTTCAGAAATGTTTATCATTGAGACATTTATTTATACTAGTTTTTGTAGGTTTAGAGACTATAGATTTGTCTGATGAGGAATCACTGTCAGTAGCATGGTTTTTGAGGTTGTCATAAGTATCACGTTTAGTAGCTTGTCTCTCTTGCCTTTCTCCAGACATGGTGGGAGATAAGGGTCGATGAAGGTTTATTTGTGACGATGAAGATTTATTTGGGATGAGTTCTTCTACAAAGAATGAATTGTCTTGTGATGAAAAGTATGCCCCTTTACCTTTTTCAGTTTTGTTGTGAGAACTTCTGGTTTGAACAGGCATTTATGACTGATATGACTGAGGGTTGGATGTGATGCAGAAGTCAATATCAAATTGAAGCTAGTTGTTCGTTTAACCTAGTGATTGAGAGAAGTAACTAATATATGGTCTGGTTTCAGGAACGATCTATCTTGTGTAATATGTTATCTAAGTTAACTAAGGTTTGATAAATTATTGATTGAACTAGCTAGAACACGATCGACAAAATCATGCAACACAACGACCGGGTACACTATCGAGATTGTTTATGCTCAGAATTATGATAACTAGTTTTATGCTCATTGTAGACTAGTTTAGGAAACTTTTGACTATTTTGACTGACAAGATCAGGAATTCGTATGACAGAGTTTGCAAACCCAGACGACAATTCAGCAATTTATAGATGATAAAGACAGTTTTTCGTACGAGTTGCTGCCTGATTTCGTAGGACAGTTGGACAAACACCAGATGATAATCTACTTACTGTGATGTATATTCGTACGACAGACTATAAAAGACCAGACTATAGTTGTTCAGATTCATATGACAAAATGATAGGATCAATGAAAACTTGTATGACAATATGTATGTACCAGGACGACAATTCAACAAACTCATATGACAGAGGACTAGACAGAGATGACATTCTGACAGGCAGAGTTTCAATGACTGACAAAGACCAGTTTTGGACATGAATAGAGTTTTGATCACTGAGTTGTTGATTTTTTTTCTCTAGTTTGAGTATTTCAGTTTCAGTTTTAGGGATGAAAACACAGAAAACATGCAAGATGTATAATAATTCCAAGCACAACACGCTAACCCTACGGAAGTTGGCTTAGAGAAGAAAACCTTTGCTTGAAAACTTAGGTACACACCTAATAGATAATCAAAATATGACTGTTGAGTCTCACACAATGGATTCTCATTTCCGTATTAGCCAACTCCAAATGCTAATGGGGGCACAATATGGCAAGTGTCTTAGGAGAGTTACTATCTCTCTTGCACAAAGAGTGTCCCTCTTTCGGAGATGAATCAGGTAGCTTCTATCTTATGGTTCTTAGTCAGGAATTTTGTTCGAAATTACCCCTTGAAGTCATGCAAGCATGATTGAGGCCTATAGCCTGACAAGGTACCAAAACAAGTTGTAGTCACGTAAACGTGATTGAGACCACGAGGCCCTACAAAGTGCTCGATATGAGAGATCTCAAAGAGAAAACTCAAATAATCTCGTCCTCTGAGACTTTAATCACCAGAGGCCTATTTGTTATAGTGAGTTGGAATGCTCAGGTCTAGATGTACTCACTTGGGTCGTTCTCACAGGGTGATTACTTTTTCCCACTCTAACAGGCCCGCTAAAGGTATAAAAATCTCAAAATTTAGAAAAAGCTTCGAGGGTCTAGATTTCTGATTGTCTGTAAAAGACAAGAGCATACTCTCCTACCTCTCCAATTTTTCTAAAAACACGAAAGACATATTTGTTTATTAACCAAACAGCAATTTAAGTGCCTAAGGAAATACTAAATGAATACACAATGTTTAGGCGATTCTCCTTAGGCAACTTGCAAGAACAACACATTAGTAGTCATTTTGCTTTTGATTCTTTGATAGGTGTATGTTTGATTGATAGATTCTTTGACAAGCGTTCTGCAAACATAAAAAGCCCAAAATTAGTTGCCAAAATAACATTAAAATTTATCAAAAGAAAATTCTAGCATGCAAACTGTAAATTAAACTAATCTAACAAGAATTTCCATTTTTTATGACTATCCTAGTTATGATAGTTTTGATAGTACTTCACTCCATCATTTATAACTTTCCAAACATAAATAAGTAGGAAAATCTCTTCAGTGGAAATGTCTAAAACTTAATTTTAAACAACATATCAAAATTTTGTTTAGATCCAATGGTTCAATAAAAAATTTATGTCCATTGAATAGAGACCATTTTTGACTATCACAAAAGAATAAGTAAAATGATACTACTCCACTCTGTCATTCATAAATTTCACAAAAGACAACATTAGGATAATCGCTTTAGTGACAATATATAAAACTTGGTTTGAAACAAAATATTAAAAATCAGTTTAGATCCAACGGTTCAATAAAAAGTTATGCCCTCCGAATAGAGACCATTTTTTACTATCATAAAAGAACAAGCAAAAAGAAAGATTTTTATTTGCAAATTTAACACATGATTATTAGTTATAAAAGCCAAACATTAAATTTGTTCAAGCAACATTAGAAATCTTGTAGTCGTGGGTTCGAGCCCTAGGGTGGGCACCAGAAATGTGTGTGTGAAAAGTGGAATTGTATCTGTATCTAGAATACACAACACTTCAATAAATCATTAGATGCATGGTTAGTAAATCAATCAACAATGAATAATAAACCATCACAAAGTGACCTATTGCCTTCTAGTAGATGGGAGTTTATTATTGCTCTCAGATTTTTATATGCTATACCAGTGACTAGACAACACCTAAACGAAGGATTTAATCTGTATGAGCATGAATTTGAGCTAAATGAATGCAAGATTTAAGCTAGATGAATGCGAGATTTAAGCTAGATATGCATGATTAATCTAACATGAATTTAAGCAATATTAAGCTAGATGATTTAATAAGGATGCAATAACTAATACGTAATATATCAATGTGAAATGTTAGTGAACCTAGAGCAAAAACAACATAATAATATTCTCCAGGATCCTTGATTAGGAGATGAGAGCCTGCATTTATAGAAAATTCAGAAAAAAACCAACAACTGAGATCAAATTATGATGAGCGGTCAAGATTTTCCCAGAAGAAGCACAATCCAGGTGAATTGATGTGATTGGCTGCTTTTCTCAGTTTTAAAAGAAATTGAACTAAAATTAAGATTAAAAAAAACAAAAAAAAACTAATTTATTCTCTATTTCATTCAATTTTGATATTTAATTGTTTTAATTGCTTTCTCTAAGATTATTTATGAATTTTTAATTTGATTTTCAAGATTATCTCCATTTGATTTCTTTTCTCAAATTTTAATTCTTTTTTCCCAATTAATTTCTTTTTTGATTTGTTTCTTTTTTTTGAAGATTTGTGCTCATAATTTTCGATTCCTCTTTCTTGATTTGTTTCCGTTTTGAAGATTTGTGTTCATAATTTCCAATTCCTCTTTCTTGATTTGTTTCCTTTTTTGAATATTTATGACAATTTTTATTTAATTTTTAAATTATTTCCTCTTTTTGATGATTTAATGGCAAATTGATTTATTTAATTAAATATACTAGGATATTTAATAAAATAAATAAGATAATTGTTTAAAATGATTTAATTAATTAAATAAATATTTAATTAATATTGAGTGATTAATTTGCCATGTGACATTGATGATTTAAGAAATTAATTGTGTGCTCAAGATTTATTTAATTGTCTTTGGTTAGGTCCTTGGTGATGTTGTTCAGATTAGGGGCCCATGGTTTAGATGACCATTTTTGGGGTATTACACCTCCCACATAATCACAACATTTATATTTCACCAAAAAATATCAAGAAATAAATATCAAATAGATAATATACTAATCGCATACCTCATAAATTTAAATTGTGTCATTGATCTTCTTCTTCATCCAACTCTTTGTATGTATCTTCTGATCCAGAATTGATATTGTAAGGATTGGTCATCTTCATGAACATTAACTCCTAAATCATCGTGATCGTGTTCCTCTTTTTCGAGATCTTTGTCGAGCACATCATCAACTAACTGTTGATCCTGATCATCGTGTACATCATCTTCTAGTTCCTTTGTATCTTCTTCTTCCATGACATTATACTTTACCGGCCTTCCTTTCTCACATTGGCTTGAAAGAACATAGGGTTCATTTCCAGCTCACTCAAACGACCTTGTATTGACCATTGTAAATCCATTATCATGTTCAATAACAGTTCTGGCAGGATCACTTTCATTCAATCGTAGCTTGTACCATTAGACGACAAAAAGAATTAATTTGAAGGACCCAAATTCACACTCAAGTATATCATTCAAAATCCCATAGTATCAATTTTCTGAGACTTGAGGATGAATGTCGCTTCTAGATGAAACATTAGTCACCTGAAATAGTGTAGTTACCCGAAAATCACAAGTTTTCTTTGTGTCATCCAACTTTTTGATGTGAAATTTATGACCATTGCACCACATAGACTTGTGGTGTTTCACCTGCAATATGTCAAACATGTAAAAATTATTGCATCGCCAGTTGATAAACATATTTATACTTGGTCAAATGTTTGCAAAAAATAACACACACACACACAAACACATATATATACATCATTACAATTGAAAAAAATTAAATAATATGGGTGATTAATATATTTATACATACATGTTTATCTCTTAAACCATATGCCAAATCAATTTCCCTTGGTGTAACATTGGAACCTCCATTATGATGAGCTTCTTTAACCAATGAAGCCACACATTTCCACGTTAATGTATGACCAGATTGTTGACATCGTTCAGTCCATACAAATGTAGGGCATCGCACTCTCGAGCAAATATAGAAAAAATAACTAGAAATCTACAACTGATGTATATTGAAGATTAAGAATTAATTAACTATAATATATATAAAAATATATATATAATGTATTCAGATTAGTGTCCATGAACATCCAATAATTACCTCTCACTTTCTTCAATCTACATTTCCCCATCAGGTACTCCCCTTCAAATTTGTTAATGGAGTTGGGATCCCAAATGCGATCTACATGGATATTTGTCTCAAATGAAGATATTCGGTAATGTAAACCATAGTCTGGTATACCATATATCCCTCCACCATAGAACCCTTAGGATGTGCTCTTTTTCGAACCAAAGCTTTAAAAAATTTCAAGTGCCTCTCAACCATCCACATTGACCTTGTGTGTATAGGTCTACACAATTCAATCTCCTCAAATTGGTATATGAGGTAGTGTTCTTGTGCATTGAAAAATGTTGAAGGTAGACGCTTTTGCATTTCACACATTAGACGAGGAATTTTTGTCTTCCAATATTTTATATCTTCTTTATGGATTTCTTTAGATGACAACCATCTACAAGTGATTCAAGACGCAAATATATTAACGAGAATTAACAAAGTAATATATAATATATTACATAATAATTAAAACAAATGACAAATATAATATCTATACAAAAAATTGAACAAATAACACTACTTACGTCATGTATTTTCTAAGATCGTATATAACTTACTTGACATTGTCAAAGTGCTCTGGGAGAGATGGAGGTAGAACATACCGCAACAATTATAAAATGATCTTTTCATTGTTTTTCCAAAACTAGTACTAAACATAATACAATGAAAAGTACATGCATCATACAAATATATAGAAAATATACAAGAACATGAATTACTTTAATGAAGGTATGCCAATCATGCGTTTTCATCCTTGACCCAAATTTACTTTTCTTTGTTATGAGATTGTTTATGTTTGCAGCAAATCCTGTGGGAAATCAAATTTTTTGTATGACCTCTTTTATAGAATTGCTTTGTTGCTCCATTAATAACTAAGGAAGGGAACCTATATTAATTTGGTCTCCATCGCTATTTAATTGAATGACATTTTTCGTTGCATGATTGGATATCTAAATATCACTACAAATTTTGATATTTTTTTCTCTGTCACGCCTTCCATCGAATATTTTCCATAATGTCTCTATTATATTCTTTCCAATATGCATAGTATCAAACAAATGCACAATTTGTAGTTGCTCATAGTAGGGCAACTTACTAAATTGTCTGAGATAACTTTTTAGTCCCTTTGGAAGGTGGTAATTAATGCCTTGACGACCTTCATGAAGCATATAAGTTTAAAAAGTTAACAACGACAATCATCGTCAATTACAACATGAGTAAACAAAACACAATATAAAAATATAAATTCTAAACATATCATATATGATAGATAAACAATTAGATTGAATGACATTACCTTGATGATTAATTCTATTATATTCCAACTTCCATAGGCAAGGTGTCATTCTTTATGGTTTTGATGTAATCTCTTCTTTCCCATTGAAAAGATGTTTTTCAGTAGTTTGATACTTATGATTTTTGTGGAGGAAGTGCCTATACGCATCAAACACTTGCTTTCCTAAACTTGTTGAATGACAAGATTTTATCTTTGGACCACAAATTGGACATGCAAATTTTCCCTTTGTTTGAAGACCTGCAAGATCATGTATAATTAGACTAAATATGTTAATTTTTATAATTATATATATTGAATGGATTTTTTTTTAAATGCATGATTTATACTTTAAAAAATTAATTATTAAAGTGCACAAGTTGAACATTATAAAATACAACAAAAATGTGTTAGCCTTAGGGCATCATGAATTGTCCATACAAGTATTGCATGGAATTAAAAGTGTCTTTGTCCTATTGGTCTAGAGACGTCGTACATAGTGATACCAATCCATAACTCCAAGAACTCGTCGATAAGAGGCTCAATATATACATTCATATCTTTAACTTGGTACTTACCTAGTTGAATGAACAAAAACATTACATAATTATTTAACCATTTTATTGCAATATATATAATTTAATGTACATGACTGTTAAATGAAAAAAATACCTGGAACAATCATTGCCAACATTATGTGCTCCCTCTTTATTGACATCCACGGAGGAATGTTATTGTTGATAACAAAAATAGGCCACGCCGAGTAAATAGATCTCAATTCTCCAAATGGATTGACACCCTTCACTGCCAAAGAAAGCCTGAGATTATGAGGTTCTTCTTTAAAGTGTGACCATTTTTACTCTATGTCCGTAGATGCAAAACCATCCGCAGGCATTTGAAGAATGTCATCTTGACTTCTATTGCGTGCATGGTAATCCATAAATTACTCCAAGCTTTCACACCTAAATAATCATTGCAAACGTGGAATAATGGGAATATAACGAAGAACTTTGCGAGGCACCTTTTTTTTTAGTTGATCTATTCAGTATCTACTGATATGACATTCAGGGCATTTTGTTGCAAATTCATGTTATTTATGATATATAATATGATCATTGGGACATGTATCTATTGCTTGATACTCCATTCCAATATCTTTCATAATAGTAGATAATTCTCAATATGAGCAAGGTAGAATATTTAATGGTGATAACAAAAAATCATCTATCAATCTAGAACGAAAAAAACAATTTATTAATATAAAAAAAATATGGTACACATTTCACCTTTTATTTACTAGTGATAAAATAACAACAAAAATAGATGAAAAAAGATGACATATCTTAACATACGTGAGATTGTTATGTTGGATAAACCATTCATAACCTTCAAGTTCACCAACAACAATACAACAGAGAGAAGAGTTGTTTGGGAGCCTTCGTAAAGGGGCTCGTATGCCTTCTCAAGTACAGGTAAATCATGAACAACATCAAAGTCATCTTGATCATCATGATCAGTTGTGCCAGTACTAAATGTGTCATAGATCAATGTATTTGTACCATCATCTTCAACTATGTTTTCCAGTGCATGATCATCTTCTTCCATAGGATCATTATCTTCAGCTTCAATATTCACACCTCCATGTTCCTCCACTTGGAAAACCACATTCTCTGGGTCATGGTAGTCCATATCATGTGCCCTAGGGTGCCCCACCTATATAAAAATGATCAACATAAATAAACATGATCATGATCATGATCTTATTAACATGTGATTTTTTATGTATATAAATTGTTAAAACGATATAAACATTTACAAATGCAATCAATATAAACACATATAATGAACAACTTACCAATGGACGATAATCATGCCCCCTTCAATGTGACCATGTTTCCTACAATGTTTCTCAGTTGTTGTGATTAAATGTCTTCTAGTCTTTAAGCCTTTACAATTTTTGCAGGGACAATAACATTTTCCATCACCTTTTCTTTTCAAGCTAGACCACAATCTAGCAATTGTCTCCTTATTTTGTTCTTCGTTGATATTATCTGACATGATTTTTCTTCATAGGCAAAAAATTGGGCTATGGAAAATTTGGTCTATAACCTTCACAAACCAAGCAAAATGATGTCGCAAGTACTAAAAACATTGTCTGCACGATTTTTTATATTATTTACTTGACTAACCCTAAGGGTTTTTTTTTTTTTTTTTCTTTTTTACTTTTCTGTTTTTTGTCAGAATTTTGACAAACGTTGGGAAAGATTCCGACGATAGTTGGTTTCGTCGGAATTCTGACAAACATCGGGCAAAATTAAAAAAAAAAACAAATTTGACACAAATTGCCTCCTAATATCCGACGAATGTTGGGAAAGATTCTGATGACAATTGGTTTTGTCGGAAGTCTGACGAACATCGGGAAACATAAAAAAAAAAAAAATTTGACACAAATTGCCTCCTAAGATCCGACAAAACGAAAGAAATCCCATAGTTCATCGGAAATGTTCGTCGGAAAATGCACCCAAATGGAGTTAGTGGGGGAAACCTCAGGAGTTGGAAAGGATAATTTAGATGCTTCTTCCTCACCCTTTTAAAACCCTAGTTTGGATGGAGAAGACAATTTAGAACAAGAAAATGCTAGTTGTAGTGAGTCGGTGGCTTCACCCATGGCATCATTGGACACACCTATAACCTCTGAAAAGGTTAACACTTCATCTTCAAAGCTAAAATATTTTCTGAATAAGAGGAAAGAATTTATCTCCTCCTGTACCTCTAAACAAAAGGAGTCGACAGTTGAAATATCAAATGAGAAATGAATGAAAAAAGGACAGAAGGGTATGTAGGAATCTCAAAACAAGTCCATAGGAAAACTAGAGAAGAAAAAGTCAAAAGGAGAATGTGAGACTTTAAGACCTACAAGACAGTCCAAGAAACAAAAATAGAAGGATAAGGGGATTCTAGAGAAGCAAGATTCGTAGAGATGTTCCACTCATCTCGATAAAAAGAAACCCTCAATATAGTTGGAAGTCCTAATACAAGATACTGCCCATGTAGAAGATATAGATTTTGAGAGGGAAAATATGTTCAAAAGCAAAAGCCAAAAAACATGAAACAAAAACTAAGAAGGAAAAAAAATAAGGGGAACTTGGTCAACATGGGCTTGACCAAGAAATGGAGGATGGAGATCCTTTCAATTCTAGGAAATAACCAACAAGACCATTCAGTCATATGGAGCAGGGGATTATTCCCCCTATGAATGAATTTCATGAGCATAGTGAAGAAGAATTGGAGCTTGATATTTTTGTTGGTCCTAAGTATAGTCTCGAAGGTAAGTAAAAAGTAGAGCTATAGGAAACTCTAGATAAAATCAAAATTTTAGTGCAACAACTAGCATAATTCAAGGAAAGAGAAAGTGGATTAAAGGGCAATGTGCAAGAATTAGAAATACAGTTGAATATACAACAACAAGAAGGAATTGAATTGCAAAACTTAGCCAACATGGCTATTATAGAGTTACAAAGGAAACAATATCCTCCTATTATCAACAATGTCACACTTGCACCATTCACGACAATTACATTGGGTTATGCATTATGAAAGAAATATTTGAAATTTGAATGACATATTGCAATGGGAAAAGAAAAAATAGTTGCTCAAAGAGAGGCATGATGTGGAATTGGAAGAGAAATCTATAGAGGTCAAGAAATTGACCATTAATCTGGTACAGATGGTTGGTTTAGCTGATCAATTAAGAAGTTGCTACCCTCCTGCCCAGGTATATGTACTTTATTTGTGTTTGCTGAAAATTTTGTAAACTGATGAAGGTTCACAAAATGTGTGTTTCATGATAACACACAGAACGATATCTCTCATAAGGCATGATATAATTCCTCCTAATTATAAGGGAAGGCTCCCCCTTGCTACTGCAACTATTTCCTATTTTTCTTACCTGCTAACATTACACTAATCTAGGGTACAATAACACCTTGGTTCTCTTCTTTCAAAACCAATTATATCCAAATCTCTTTTAAGGATAGACTTTTCCTTAACTTAAAAAGCTTTGAAAACTTGTAATAATGTCATGTACTTAACTAACTTGGAAAGAAAATTGTTTGTGAAAGAACAAAGCCTTCCATTACTTCCATTTTCTGAAAATAACCTAGGGATGGCAATTTGCACACTTAAGAACTCAAATATTCTTTTTATGTACTAAGATTCCTATCAACCACTGTGACCCAAATATATTGTCAGATCAAAGACTCACAAATATATTAAATGATATTCTACTCTATATTTTGTATAGCACAAAGACTCTACTTTCTATCCTTCAAATACAACTTTCAGAGATGACCTATATAAGCTCAAAGACATAAATCAATTCCTTCTCAGCTAATTCCAAATTTTTGAATTTCCAAAGTAACTCAAAGATTGTTTTTAAACACTCAAAGTTCTTCAATATTCAAAACAAATAACTATAACCAACTTTAATCATTCAAGAACATATGATATCAATGACATAAGAACATTCATACCTCATAAAAGATTGAAATCAAAACAAAGTTTGAATGCCAAGCTCCTCTCTTTCTTGATTAAATTGCAAATTTACAAAATGAACACCAAGTCTCAATTTTCTCTTCACTTTGGCAGAGTTTTGTTGCATAAAGAAAGATAGAAAAAATATCCTTGTTACAAAGATAACCCTCATATATATAGGAGAGGTTTGTAGCATAAAAATAGGAAATTATAACTAATTATAGGACTAAGTCAAAAGAATAGTTTGATTTGACTTAGGACTTGTGCACTCAACATGTGTATTTGCACAGTTACAAAATGACACCCAAGGTGTCGATAGACATAATAAAATGCCACTGAAAAAACACATAAATGACTAAGTGTCATTCCCTTAAGCTGAATCTCACTTTTGGAACTCCTCGATCTTCTGCAAAGCATTCTTCATTTGGATTCTATCAAATCCCAAGGTGTTTCCAGTGATGACTTTGACCCTTGTGATAGAATCTTCTAATTCAATACAACACTTCTTATGTTTCTTAAGAAGTGAATCAAGAAAATCCAACATTAATTGAAGATCAAGTAATTTGTCAATGGAGGACAAAGAGAAGTCTTCCCTATCAACCTCAACAGTCAAGAGTAAGCTAAACTCTTTGATCATTTCATCTTCATTGAGCATCTTTTCATTTTCATCAAGGAAAGCACATGGGATTTTTGAGATTTTGGCAACGATCTCAGTTTTCTTATCAACACATTCCTTTTGTGCCTTCCTCATATCCTTAACTAGGTGCTCAAGAATATTCTTTCGGTGCTCTAAAGCTTCTCATTGCTTGATGTACATGTGTCGTGAAGGAATGACACCATTTTGGATGAGGTCATCAGGATCATAATATTCAAACTTCAACTAGGATTCAAAATCCTTTTCTTTTATTTCAAGTTCTTGGGGAAAATTCATATGGTGTTATCCACCTTTGTCTTCACGGTATCAAGGTTGTTGTCAATGATGCAAGTTGAAATAAGGAGTTGTGTACCTTGACTTAACATTCAAACCATCCATTCTCCTACAACTTTGCTCCTTGATGCGACATGCTCAATTGTCTTAACAACTTGGTCATCCAAATAAGTTGCCTCTGGTTCAAATACTTTTGAAGACTTGGTCACTTTGATAATAATTGAGGTGAGTTGCTCAATTCGTGTCTTAAGCTAATCTTTCATGACCTTGTCCTTGTCGTACCTGGAAAATAGAGCCTCCAAAGCGGATTGAGCATCTTGTGCCACAAAATAATGAGTTTGCTTACCTAGATCAATCCTTTGAATGATAAAATATGAGTCTTGAACCTGTCCAATGATAGCATCTTGTGGAGGAATAGCAATCTCATCATATTTATTCATATTCTTGTTAACTTTTACCCTCAACAAAGTTTTGTCTTTCTTGACAGTCTCGGGTTTCACAGGAACAAGCTAACTAGAATCAAAATCTTCAAGAGAAATGACTTGTTTCTTTAATTTAGGCGCATTTGGCATCAACCAAGGTGGTAAAGTTATATCATCATCCTCACCTGCTACCATCTCTTGAGAGAGATTGATAGAATCTTGGACGGTGGTGGTTACAAGAGGAGAGGTCATGGTAATGAAATGAGGAGGATTCTCAAGGGATGATTCATTAGATCTAGGGACTGCTTCATTCATGAATTTGTCAAAATCATCTATCATGGTTGCAGACACTTCAGTGAATAAGGAAAAATTGGAGAATACATTCTCGATATTGTCATGAGGTGTGTCTAAAGTAGACTCGCTAGCACTAGTGCAAGATACATGAATAAAACTTGAAGGGGAAATACATGTGACCATTGGAGGCTCGAGCTCAAAAGTAGAAAGATGAAATTGTAACATAGATGAAGGAGAAGATGCTTGAAGTAAGGATTCATTTTCTCGTGGTATTTATTCTTCATCAAATTCATTTTGATCTTGATCACCTCCTTGATTGGAGATTAACTCTTCATTAGGATGTTCACCCTCATCTTTTTCATTTGTTAATTTTAACTCGGATATCTCCTTAACATTAGAACTTGAGGGTTCTCCTTGAGATTTTCCTTTCTTAGACCCAACTGTGAACTTCAATTTAGGAACCTTTGCTGGAGTGGCAAGGTCCCACTTGTTCTTAGTTATAATCTCTGATTTTCTTCCCATTGGGTCAACAGTATCATCATCAAAACCTGAAGAGAGGTTTCATGGGAACACCATACAAAGATAACCAAATATTAGTATTTTTAAGAATACTTTGAAATCATTCCCTAATGGAAGTATATTCCATTTGTGAACATTGGATGAGAGGCAAAGGAGTAGAAGAAACTTTATTCTTCTCATACATAGTGATGCCCTACAAAATGGCACAAGGTTAGTCAATGATAAAATAACACAAAAGACACAAAACCGTTAGTGTTAGTCAATCAAAAACTAATCTAAAAAGGCATACCAAAAGAGACAGTAAAAGCATGCTAATATATCTAATAAACAAAGCAAAGATTATGAGGCATCTCCAACTACCTCTTAGCATGGCCTTAGCTTCTTCTCCCTTGTTCCTCTCCTCTCCAAGTTCCAAAATAGTGTAGCTCTCAGCAGCTTTTTGCACTATGGATGCTTATGGAGGATTGAGATTGTAGTATAGCTCTAAATGTGAAATGAAAAGCTAATACTAATCTATTGATGCTAAATTGATATATTTTAACCAAAATGATAAGATGTTAGATTGCTTATGTTAAATGCTCTCTAAAAATGTCTATAGCCTAAATGCATACAAGTTTTCAGGATCTGGATTATGAAGGAATGGGCTCTATTTATAGGAAAAATGGAGCAATGGATGGCCAGGATTGAAAGGTTTAATCAAGGGTCAAGCTTGAAAGTTGGGGATCCATGTGCACAATTTTTACCAATGAAATGGTGACAAGTGTCAACATAGGGTTGGGTTGAAAGAAAGGGGTTGGAGGCATTGAATGCCTGAGAAGACCTCATGGTTATCTAGAAGGTAAGGGTCAAGTCTAAATTAGGATTACCCACTGGATTAGGAGTTAATCCAAGGATAAACCTTTGTGCAAATGATTAAGAGATAATCATGGTCAAAGCATTAAAGGCTTGATGAGACCCTTGGGTTGGGTAGAGGTTGAGTCAAAACAAATGTTTTAACCATGTAAGAGGGTTTGGGTTAACCATTAATGGTTTTTGAAGACTTTGTGGATTAATTAGTTGAAGGTTGGAAGCTTTCAAAGGTTATCCAAGACTTTGAGACATTTAGTGGTTGAAGGTTGAAAGCCTTTAATGGTTATCAAAGACTTTTAGGCTTTGAGAAGTGACTTCCCTTTGCTTAGGAATGTGACAATAATTAGGGGATGGATTAGGCTAATTAGGAAGGGGTTAGAAGAATCTAGAAGGGGATTAGATTTTGCAAGTGGATTTGGTGGGTGAGGGAAAATAGGATTTTATTTAAAATAAAAATTCATTTATTTCAATAAATGTGTGCAAGTTGCATGTGTAGGAAAATGCAAGTGGGGTGGGGATAATGATTTAAATAAATATTTTGTTTAATTTATTTAAAAGAGGAATAGGGGGATTTTAATTAAATAAATAGATTTTATTTATTTAATTGATTGGCATTTGATTTAATGAATTAATTAAAATAAATTGAATAATTTATTTAATTAATAGAAGAATGTTTGGGGATGAATTAATTAAATATTAATTTAATTAACTGATGGCTAGTGGATTTTTTAATCAAATAAATAGCGAATATTTATTTAATTAAGCTGGACAGATTTGTGTGACTACACATAGAATCCAAGATATCTCTGTCTTCTTCCAGATCATCAAGAACATCAACAAGGACAAAGTTTTCAATTTGTTCAATGATCAGCTGACAATAGTCAAGTTTCCTTACATCATGCTCGGACCTACAATCAGCTCAAACATCTTCAATTCGATGCACATGTACATATGCCTTCTTCATCTTATTTCTCACTCCTTTGTAATTTAAGTGCTTCCTAGATTTGAAGGACCTCATGGGAACCCTTATCATTTCCTCCTTCATTGCTCTAGCTTTGAAAATAGTAGTAATGGAGTATCTACCAATGGAAAGAGAAAATTTCAAACCTGCCTAATGAGAACTTGATTGGGCCTCATGTATAACATTCATATGACGAGATAGTTCCATCAATACAATCTTATCAAAAGGATACCTAGGGAGCATGAAAGGCTCAATAGTGAAACAACCAACCCTGAGATATGTGATAGTCAAAAATTTAAGGAACATGCATCCATATTGGTTAACCACTTCCCAAGCATGATTTGACACCCTTTTATTGTATAAATTCTTGTTCAGCATAACCATATAATAACCAAAGACTACATCATTTACTCTTTGAAAATGACTATAGCTATCTTGAAGAACCAACTGGGAATAATATTTATGTACCTCAATCTATCTCCTACCACCAATTGTAGATAATCCAGGAAAATATCTAATTGAATTTGCAGCGTGCACCAAATATGAAGTCATATATAACTTGATCATGGTAGTTACCTTGGTGAGTTGTTCATAGATGGCATCATTGATTTGTTTTCCCCAAAATATATTCTCTTTGTTTTGTCTGATCATATGAATGTATTGACACATCCATTTATAAAAGGTATTAGAGGTAGGTAGACCTTTCACTCTGCTCAAAAGAGATCAAATCATTGACCTCTTTAATGAAGTCACATCTGGAAAAAGTTTCTAGCCATCTTGCAATGGTAGGTCTTGAGGTCTTCAGTCAATTTTTCATTTATATTCTTTCTGCATTTGTAAGAATTTCTATCAAAATAAGCTATGGCTAATTGCATTTTAATGTCAATATATCTCTCAATACTAGGACACTTGAAAATTGAGTCAAAGAATTCTGCATCTAGCCTGATCATTTTCTTTCCAATTTCATCCTTTACACATCTACTGACAAGGTCAAAGTGATTTGCAACTGTCATTATGAACTTGGGGTCCTGAGTTGACATTGGAAAAGTGGCCACCAGATGATTTCCACTGTTGATAACAACTTCTATGTCACAGTATGAGGGTGGCTTATCAATCCTTTTAATAAAATCAGCTAGTTCAACATGACCTATCTATGTATCTTTTTTGTGATCAATGTTTGAATTGACTGAAGGAGGAAAAACCAGATGAGGGTCTTGCTTCTTGAATTTCATCCCTCTTTTTTTTGGAGAAGCTTCTGTCATTGATAAAATAATAACACTGAGAGAAAAAAACATTCATCAACATTATATTGATACATTTCATTACTCATTTTGTTCATATGATCGGAACAAATTTTAAAAATAATTCAATTCAGCCATTAGGGTTTCGAAAACCCTCTTTGAAATCTTTGAAATCACTAAGATAAATTGATCATAAAAATTTAACCTTCATGTGTGATAAGTAAAACTTCAAGATTATAATCTAAGAAATATACTTAATAAAAAGTGTGGATGAAGGTGTAATTCCCGTCCATAAACCCAAATTACACATTGGAAAATAAATAAAGGTGTAATTTGGGTTTATGAACCCGAATTACACTTTGAAAACTGAAATTACAAAATAGGTGTTGGGCAGGATTATAAACTAGTCTAGCACCATGCTTGGGAATTTCAATAATGTGATATAGGTGAGGGTCGGGTTTAGAAACCCACCAAACATCTAAAGACAAAGGAAGAACAAATGGTGGTTGGCAGGGTTACGAACCCACCAAACACCGTTTTTGGTGTATGGCAGGTTTGTAAACCCGCCATCCACCAAGCTCGACTTGCAAAGAATAAACAGTGGTGGTCGGGGTTGTAGACCCACCACACCCAACACTGAGATGGTAGTTAAGAGAACAGTTTTTGAAATTGGTTGTGGTTGGGGTCGTCGACCTATCAAACACCAGTATGTGGTGTGGGGCGGACCTATGACCTCGCCCAACACCAGAATGGTATAGCAAGTAAAAAGAAATGATGGTGGTGGTAATCAGAGTGTTCATCTATGTGGTGTGTGATGGTCGGGGGGCTCTGCCAAACACCACAATGCGTAGAACAATAACACACAAGGAAGCAAGTTTATGGTGCAGGGCATAGGTTGCAAACCTGCCATTAACCACTGTGTGGTGTGTGGTGGGCCTACGGCCTCCACCTCACACCTTTATATGGACAACAATAGATAAAATGATATAAATTAAAATAAATAAAGGTTTTCAAAACCCTAAGAATCAAGAAAAACAACATAACTAGATTCGATGAAAACTCCTCTCCCAACTTCAAACAAGATAAAATGAATGAAGATTAAAACAAAAAGGGTGTTTTTTAAGAACTAAGTAAAAGACTCCTATTAGAATTACTCAAACAAGTAATTAAATAACTGAAGTGCAATAAATGAGTGGAAATTGGGTTTGTAAATCCAATTTGCACCTAAAAGGTGTGAATTGGGTTTATAAACCCGATTTGCACCTGGATGGGAAAAACATGAAAAAGAAGTATAAATCAAGTTTGTAAACCTAATTTACACCAAAGGGACACACTTGGTGTAAATGGAAAAAACAGGGGAAAAGACATGCTAATGACAACAATAATGTCTTGAAAAGCTTGTAATTAGCATCAAAAACATAAATAAGCATAAAAATTGTGGGGGACCCTCAGATTTTCGAATAACAAAAATCGAGGATTAGAACTTGCAAGAAAAATTTCTTTATTTCCAACTTAGTTGTTAAATAATTTGTCAATTCTTCTTATATCACCATGATCATTTTTAATTGCATATTCTAAAGTTGATTCAAACACACAAGACCAAATATGTGAGTTCTAAATGCACAAACTAGTTGATCCCTATAATGTTCCCAGTTTTGTGTAACTGCTTAATAAAAGAGTATTCTGAAATAGACTCCTATAGTGTTTCTATTTTTCCTTTTAAAATAAGTTGCCTCAATGTTAGGGAGAAGCCAAATTTGGTTATAGTTAGTTCTGAGAAGTTAATGATGTAGTTGCTTTTAATGCTTTAAATAGTGCAAGTGTCATTTCAGTCTAGATCTTTTTCCCTTATAGTCAAAATCAATGTACCTTTACAATTTTAGTTGAATATATGATGCAAATAATATAGTTTGTGTTCTTTGTGAGATGTTGAGCATAATCATTATCTAATTATTCTAAGCATGAGTTAAGAATGATAGGATGATTATTATTCTATAGTTTCGATGTATTGTAGTTCCTCACAGAGACTACATTCCTCAAGCAAGGGTCACTTGAGGTAATGTGTAAAGACGTAAATTAATCTATATGAAATAATATACTCTCTATTCATAAATAAACTCACAAATCAGTTAATAAGTCTATTTCATACATAATATAAACCAAGTTTAATAAATTGCTATAACAATCATAGATATCAAGGAGTTAAATAAAATTTTCATATACAATGGAAGGTAGAAATTTCTCATTACATATCATTATATCATACTTAGGCTTTCTAATGCCTTAAGTTTTAAACAAACATAAAGAGAGTGAGATACATCCGTCGAACTCCAATCTGAGTCACTTCCTTTCAGTCCATTGAATGAAGACGAGAACAAGATTCAGGCACTTTTTCTGCCCAACCTTGAAGCTTACGCTTCCCTTGAATTCTTGGTTAATCAAGAATACCCGACCCTGCACGAATTGCTTTAACAAAAGAATTTGGAAGACAAGATGAAACCTGGTGTGTGCCTAGATGATACAAGCATTTTCAATTTTCTAATTCTTTTAAGAAACAAGCAATATCAATCAAGGATATGGTAGAGAGCATAAATAAAATAATTCCATCTATTTCAAGGGATAATTCAATTCATTACTCGGCTGAGTATAATGCCATGCATAGCAAAAATAGATAGTTTGGAAAAAGCAACTATTCTCTCTAGAACTCCATATTCGACACTCATCCCGGAAGGTAACTTTCCATACAGAAGCCTATCTAGCTTTGTTCTCAAAAAACAAGAATACATTTCCATGAAGAATACAATCTTTTGACTAAAAGGATTAACATCTTTCCTAATACTTTCATAAATAAAGCACTATTTCATTACTTTCACCTATTTGAAAACAATCTTTCACAGAATAACAATTTCACAATTTTGATAAGCAAACATATTTCATCAAATAAATTAACTAAGTACAAAAATAAGAAGAAGGTGTAACGCAAGTATGATTCTTTTCATATAAATGAGTTAAATTTTGAGTACACATTCTTTAATGAATATCTATCCTAACCCATTAGCATTATTTACCATTCTTAAACAATATAAATGCATTTCTTAGCGATTTCATTCCATGTACCACCTATTGTTTTCCCTTTGTGTCTATTCAAAGAATAAACAAACAAATTCAATATAAACATGAAATATCATAAATAAAATCTTATGCTACAGCCATAGCTCTATTTCACTATAATTTCTTAGAGAAAAATAACCAAAACAAAATGAAGATCCTACCTCCTTACGCTTTGATACTGGCTTGGAGTGAACTCTTTCATGCCTCCTCTAGATCAGCCTACTTCTTTCTTGATGGTTCAAGAGTTCTCTATCAGATATTCCTCCAAACACCTATCTATTTTCCTTCTATCTCTACTCTAAAGTGCTCCCTCTCTAATCTCTCTTCTAGCTTTACTATCTTTCTCTCTGCTCCAACTTGCTATTTGCTATCTTTTTCTATATATTTTTCCCTCTCCTCTAACTATCGAGCCTATGCCTCTATATATACTATTTTTCTCCTATGAAATCTTCTATTTCTAAGGCTCAGTTATTGTTATGAATTTGTCATCTTGTCTGCATTATAAACAGGTCTGATACTTAACTACTCCATGTCTTCTCATTCCCAAAGTATTTCCAGTTCTCTTTGTCGCTCTTATCGACACGTCTTGGAGTGGTGGGAGGCCAAGTGATGTTTTCTAAAGTGATCGGCCTTAGATCGTGGAAGAGGTGGTTGGTATCTTCCACCATCACCGTGGAGACTGCAGTCTTCCAACTATCTTCATGGTTAATGGAGAGATCTGCAATTTTTTAACACCATGGCACTACGTGCCCATTTACTCCCCTCCCCCGTCGGTCACGAGCTATTAACAATGGTCATTTTGCAGTCCAAGCAAAATGATCTGCAACTCATGGGGAGTAAATGCAAGTTGGTGGGGAGGTCGACTTTTCGACTTCTACTAGTCGACCTATCAACCGCCACCACCACCTTTGGTGAAACTCATTAATATTAACTTAACGTAAACTATAACATATTAACACTTGTATTTTAATCATTAATAGTTAAATTCTAATTTGATTTTCTATAATATTAATAATGTATATGGATATATATATATATGTATATATATTTATATATAGATATACATATATTGATCGATTTCATTAAATTAAATATGAAATTTATACTCATAAACTATTACTTAAATCGACGGGACCATTATTCTCATTTTCAAATGAAATATAACTTATAAAACAATAATCAACTACATACGATTGCTATCATGTCAACATAAAATTTGCATTCTAAATCATATTTAATAGGAATGTTAAGTCGATAATTTATTAACTTCTAATTTTTCAACTAATAGTCATTTTTATATGTGAAATCAACATAACGACTACTTTTTACTCAAATCATTTTAATTAAAAATAACGCATCGACAAAGTCATAATACAAATAATTTTTCTATTGTGGTGTGTGAGAATCCTCTAGTCTACCGAAGTCATAAGCTAAAAACAACTCTACCTGAGTCATGTTCTCGCCTTCATCTTTGTTCACTTGTCCCTACATCACTTGCACTCAATAGTTTATCAGTAATAACGATCCCCAATTAAGATAATACTAGCTATCTAATTGCATATTGCATGAGTAAAATGCATACATCATTTCTTATTATTTGCATACAAACTGCATTATCATCAAAATGAATGTTCATATTTGTTTCAATTTCAATTCATAAATAAAAACCTACATTATTTCTCCTAATAACACATTATCAAAAATATGGTTTGTGACATCCTTCCCCTCTTGAAAGAGACATCGTCTTGATGTCTTATTATCCATCAATAAGCACATAGCAATTCTATCTTATAAAATGTTAACCATACATCAAGTTTCAAATATAAATAATAACAATAGCATGCATGCTATCCAAGTTCACATCATAAAATCAAAATCATTGTTTCAAAGATATCTCATACGATAAGCAACTATTTCCTAAGAAAGCAAATGAGGAAAATGACGGCCAGTCATCTCAGCATCCTCCCATGTAGCACTATCCTCAAAATATTGGTCCCACTGGACCTTATACTGAGGGAAATCTTTGCTATGTAGCTTCACGCTATACTGATCTAGGATTCAGATGGGCTCCACTAGCACCACCCCGGGATCCTGTACCTGTAAAGATTGCCAATCAAGAATATGAGATGCATCAGCATGATAAGGTTTCAACAAAGAAACATGAAACACATTGTGGATTCGAGCTAGAGCAAGGGGTAAAGCTAATCTATAAGCAACTGGATTAATAACTTCCCGTAGATCAAAGGGTCCCACATATCTTGGTGCCAACTTTGATGATTTTCCAAATGAGATAGAGCTCTTATGAGGTTTGACTCTCAAAAAGACTTTATCTCCTGCAACAAATTATCTAAAAGTCTTATTTTAGTCTGCATAACTCTTACGTTGGTCAACTCTCTCCTTCAACCTACTCTTGATCAACACCATTTCCTCATCCATTTCCTTAAGTAAATCAGGACCAATGATGATCTTATCTTCTAGTCTATCCCAACTGATAGGTGTGCAACATTTTCACCCATAGAGTGCTTCAAAAAGCACGATCCCTAAGGATGCATGAAAGGAGTTGTTATAAGAAAATTCAACCAAAGGCAAGTACTCCTCCCATTTGTACTGTTGATCCATGCAATACATTCGTAAAAGATCTTGCACAACCTGATTAACCCTTTTTGTTTGGCCATCAGTCTGAGGGTGATATGTTGAGCTAAAATTCAGTCTTGTTCCCAATGTTGCATTTAATGTTCTCCAAAATCTGGAAGTCATCCTGGTATCCCTATCTAATATTATGGTTTCTGGTACACCATGTAATTGAAAAATTTATTGCACAAATTTCTTGGCAAGAACAAATGATCCATCCTTGAGATTCCCAGGTATGAAATGTGCAACTTTAGTCAACTTATCCACCACTACTAGGATAGTGTCATGTTTATTTTTGCTCATGGGTAATCCTTGGATAAAATCTATACTGATTACCTACCACTTGTATTCTGGTATAACATGTTGGAATGAAACTCCTACTGGATGAACATGTTCAGCTTTCACTTGCTGACATTCCAAACATTCTGCCACATACTCAATCACTTCCTTTATGAGTTTAGGCCAAAAATACAAAGATCTCAAGTCAGCTACCATCTTTGTTATTCCAGGGTGTCTTGAATAAGGTGTAGTGTGCATCTCATGTAGTATTAACTTCCTCAACTCTCCCCCTTCAGGTATGTACATCCTTCCTTGGTACCTTAAAATACCACCAGGTTCTATTCATATCCATCATAGCAATGATCTGAAGAGTCTTTCTCCAAGGCTTGCTTAACCCTTAGGTAATGCTCATCTTTCGGAAGGTTCTACAAGACTTGTTGTTTCAAGTTTATTCTACTTGTCACCATAGCAGATAGGTGTCTTCTTCTGCTGAGAGCATCATCTACCCTATTTTACTTCACTTTGATATATTCAATACCAAAATCATACTCACTTAGGAATTCAAGCCACCTTCTTTGTCTTGCATTAAGGTTAGGTTGTGTAAAGATATACTTCAATCCTAAATGATCTTTTTTTAGCTCAAAAGGCTTCCCTAAAAGGTAATGCCTCCACATTTGTAATGCATGAACAATAGCTAGAAGTTCTAAGTCATTCGGTGCATAATTCAATTCATATTGCTTCAGCTTTCTTGATTCAAATGCAACCACCTTTCCTTCCTGCATTAACATTGCTCCCACACCTTCCCTTGAGGCATCTATAATTACTATAAAATGTCCATTGGGATCTGGTATAGTTAAGACTGGTGTTGTTGTCAATTTCTACTTCAAGAGTTGAAATGAATCCTCACACTTCTCAGTCTATTCAAACCTGTTTTCCTTTTTTTTGAAGTGAAGTAATAGGTGTTGCTATCCTAGAAAATCCTTCCACATACTTTCTATAATATCCTACAAGTCCCATAAAACTTCAGACTTTTGAAACATTCTGAGGTGTTGGCCAATCCACTATTGCTTCTATCTTTGCAAGATCAACTAAAATTCCTTCAGTAGATATAACATGCCCTAAATAATGCACCTTTTTTTTTGAAAGAAAGCACACTTAGAAAATTTTCCACAAATCTTACGATCTCTCAATCGTTGCAAAACTATCCTTAAGTGCTTCTTATGTTCTTCTTCATTCTTAGAATAGATCAAAATATCGTCAATGAAAATTAGAACAAAATCATCCAGGTATTCTCTAAAAATATTGTTCATGAGATTCATGAATGTTGTTGGGGCATTGGTTAAACCAAAAGGTACGAATGTGAATTCATAGTGCCCATATCGTGTTCAGAATGCAGTCTTAGGAATATCCTCATCTTTAATCCTTAACTGGTGGTATCCTGATCAAAGATCAATCTTCGATAATACCATTACACCTTTAATTTGGTCAAACAATTCATCTATCCTTGGCAAAGGATATCTATTTTTGATAGTCACTTTATTCAACATCCTGTAATCAATGCATAACCTTAAAGTGCCATCCTTCTTCTTTACGAAGATCACCAGTGCACCCCACAGGGATACACTTGGTCTAATAAATCCTTGCCTAGGAAATTCTTTTAATTGAGCCTTAAGCTCATACAATTCTATTGTTTTCATTCTATATGGAGCCTTAGATTGCGGCTTCATTCCCGGTAAGAGTTCTATAGAAAAATCAAACTCTCTCTTAGGTGGTAACTTAGTAAGGTCTTCTAGAAAGACATCCAGGAAATCTCTAAGGACGAGATAATCCTTAGGACTCTTCTCAACATTATCCAAATCACTTACCATGATAGCAATTATGGAACATCCTTTCCTTTGGGCCTTCTTGAGTTGCATTGTTGAAGTGTGTCTCAAATCAAGAGGTTTTTAAGAGCCAAGAATTTCAATTGAATTCCCAAAATCATCTATACAACTAATGACCTTATCCTCACAGTTTACTATGGCTTTATGCTCAATTAAGCAGTTGATTCCTAAGATCACCTCATATGATCCTAATGGTGCCATATAAAGGTTAACCTGGGTTTGGAAACTGGAAAGTTCTAGTTCACTGCAAAATAGACAAGTATCTACCCTCTGTTCTTCTCAATTCCCATATTGGACCATCCATGCATTTGAAATATAACCAGGTCTAACAGATAATCTAGAAACTACTTTAGGATCAACAAAGAATTTAGTAGCTCCTGTATCTATTAAAATAGAAATTCATTGCCCAAAAAGCTTACCTGTCATCTGAATAGGTGAGGCTTGGAAATCAGCCTGACGGTTGTCAACTACTACGTGAATCCGGTGTTGTGAGTATCCTTGCTGATTTGCTCCTCTTTATGTGGGGGTACATTGCAGACAATTTAAGGCATAATGACTCCCTCCACAGTTGTAACACCCGTCCCTAGGTCTGGAATTGCCACCTAACCTACCTTTGTCCAAGTTTTGTCGAGCATTGTAGTTGGTGTTACTATTTGCTCTCTTATTACCATCCTGATTCACTCTTCCCCTTTCTTGAGTGTTGGGTCCTCTCTTCAAATTCCTTATTTGTCGATTGTTATTGTTGTTGTTCTTTTGGAAATTCCTATTTCCAAAACTTGGTCTGTTATTCACATTTTTATGGAAATTTCCCAACTGTTGCAATTTCTGCTCTTGCTTAGTTGCTTTCTCAAATACTTCTTCCATAGTCAGTGGATTATGAATATCCACTTCTGCTCCAATATGAGTTCTCAAACCCAATATGAACTTTCGGATGCGAAATCGCTCATCCATTTGATATTATGGAACATACTTAAGAAGGTTGGTAAACTTCTCCCAGTATTGATTTACCGACATGCCACCTTATGTTAGGTTATGAAATTTAGTCATCTTCTTATCAAAGAATAACTGAGGAAGCCACCTCTTCCTAAAGGATTGTAAAAATAATTCCCAAGTGATATCTCTAGGTTGCAACTTCCTTTCGAACTTTTCATTATCCCACCAAGTAGCAGCTTCGCCAGAAAACTGGTAAGCAGCCCAAACTGCCTTGGTTTCATTGGACATGTTGCAGAGACCAAAATACTTTTCCATTTTTATCACCCATGCCTCTACACCATCACCAATAGTTTTTTCATCAAACTTTGGTGGGGCTATTCTTTTCAAGTCCTTAGCCAGCTCTCCTTCAATCCTTGCTTGGTTATCGGGTTGTTCTTCAACCCTTGGAGCTTCATTTCGAACTTCTCCGACCCTTCGAACCTCCTGCTTGAGTCCATTCATTCTGGCACTTTGTTGGTTCAGTAGATCAAGGATTTGGTTGAGTCTTTCATTTCCATTACTAGACCCAACCCTTGTGGTCCTTGAGCCCATTGTTATTCAACAATTTCTGCATCAAGGAATGTTAATATTTCTTAGCGAAAAAGAAAGAATATTTGCAAGGTTATATTTCCATAACATCTATTTAATCAAAGCTCCCTAAAATCTACCCTTACAATATAACTATAGAGATTAATATCCATATTTACTACTAGAAGGAAACAATATATTACTATAATAAGACATAGTTAGATAATTTGCACATCTATATCATCCAAGTTTATAATATAAGCTAAGGTCCAAAGTATATATTTATCATCATAGGAATCATACAAAAACAAAACATTCAACTCAAATTTTATTATAGAAGGAAATACATCTTTATTTATTGATAATAAAAGTGTTATTACATAATGCATCACTCTTCTGGTGGAGTCATGGGAGTATATCCTTCAGACTCACTAGAACTCAGTGGGGTATAACCTTCAGACTCATCATCACTAAGTGGGGTCTATCCCTCTGACTCATCGGAGTTAATCACAATTGGCCTAATGGGAGAATATTCTAACTCAGTCTCCTCTTACTCTATAGGGATAGTCTTTTCATCGACGGATTCAGTAGGGACTACTCCTATCTCAACATTTTCTTTTTCTTTTGGTTCATTAGTAACTTCTTTCTCTATGGAAGGACCATTTTCCTCCTCACTAATCCATCCTCCACTTGGATGGTTGTCCATAACAAGCATGATAGGAGATAAAAGATCCTTCTTGACCCTTAGATAGTAGCATTTCAAGATAGTAGCATTCCCAACTACTGACTTACGAGCCGTCTATTTTGTTCGTGCCATCTCTGTAAGTTTCAACAAAAAACTACTATTCTCAATACTCAATTTGCGAAGTGACTCATAGGTCCTAGTGTTATACAACCTAAGAGCTCTGATACCAAAATGTAAATATGTAAATTAATCTATATGAAATAATCTACTCTCTATTCATAAATAAACTCATAAATCAGTTAATAAGTCTATTTCATACATAATATAAACCAAGTTTTATAAATTTCTATAACAATCATAGATATCAAGGAGTTAAATAAAATTTTCATATACAATGGAAGGTACAAATTTCTCATTACATATCATTATATCATACTTAGGCTTTTTAATGCCTTAAGTTTTAAACAAACATAAAGAGAGTGAGATACATCTATCGATCTCCAATCTGAGTCGCTTCCTTTCAGTCCATCGAATGAAGACAAGAACAAGATTCAAGCACTTTTTCACCCAACCTTGAAGCTTACGCTTCCCCAGAATTCTTGGTCAATCAAGAATACCAGACCTTACACAAATTTCTTTAACAAAAGAATTCGAAAGACAAGATGGCATCTAGTGCGTGCCTAGATGATACAAGCATTTTCAATTTTCTAATTCTTTTAAGAAACAAGCAATATCAATCAAGGATATGGTAGAGAGCATAAATAAAATAATTCCATCTATTTAAATGGATAATTCAATTCATTACTCGACCGAGTATAATGCCATGCATAGCAAAAAAAAGTAGTTTAAAAAAAGCAACTATTCTCTCTAGAACTCCATATTCGGCATCCGTCACGGAAGGTGACTTTCCATACACAAGCCTATCTAGCTTGGTTCTCATAAAACAAGAATACATTTCCATGAAGAATAAAATATTTTGACTAAAAGGATTAACATCTTTCCTAATACTTTCATTAATAAAGCACTATTTTATTACTTTCACCTATTTGAAAACAATCTTTCATAGAATAACAATTTCGCAATTTTGATAAGTAAACATATTTCATCAAATAAATTAACTAAGTACAAAAATAAGAAGAAGGTGTAACACATGTATGATTCTTTTCATATAAATGAGTTAAATTTGAGTAAACATTCTTTAAATGAATATCTATCATAACCCATTAGCATTATTTACCATTCTTAAACAATATAAATGCATTTCTTAGTGATTTCATTCCATGTACCACCTATTGTTTTCCCTCTATGTCTATTCAAAGAATAAACAAACAAATTCAATATAAACATGGAATATCATAAATAAAATCTTATGCTACAGCCATAGCTCTATTTCACTATCATTTCATAGAGAAAAATAACCAAAATGAAATGAAGATCCTACCTCCTTATGCTTTGATACTGGCTTGGAGTGAACTCTTCCGTGCCTCCTCTAGATCAACCTACTTCTTTCTTGATGGTTCAAGAGTTCTATATCAGATCTTCCTCCAAACAACTATCTATTTTCCTTCTATCTCTACTCTAAAGTGCTCTCTCTCTCATCTCTCTTCTAACTTTATTATCTTTCTCTCTGCTCCAACTTGCTATTTGCTATCTTTCTCTATATATTTTTTCCTCTCTTCTAACTATTGAGCCTATGCCTCTATATATACTATTTTTCTCCTATGAAATCTGCTATGTCTAAGGCTCAGTTATTGTTATGAATCTTTCATCTTGGTTGCATTATAAACAGATCTAATACTTAACTACTCCACATCTTCTCCTTCCTAAAGTATTTCTAGTTCTCTTTGTCGCTCTTGTCGACACGTCTTGGAGTGGTGCGAGGCCAAGTGATGTTTTCTAAAGTGATCGGCCTTGGATCGTGGAAGAGGTGGTTGGTCTCTTCCACCATCATCGTGGAGACTGTAGTCTTCCAAGTACCTTCATGGTTAATGGAGAGATCTGCAATTTCTTAACGCCATGGCACTACGTGCCCATTTACTCACTCCCCCATCAGTCATGAGCTATTAACAATGGTCGTTATGCAGTCCAAGTGAAATGATCTGCAGCTCGTGGAGAGTAAATGCAAGTTGGTGGGGAGGTCGACTTTGTCAACTTCTACTAGTCGACCTATCAAGCGCCATCACCACCTTTGGTGAAACTCATTAATGTTAACTTAATGTAAACTATAACATATTAACACTTGCATTTTAATCATTATTAGTTAAATTCTAATTTGATTTTCTATGATATTAATAATGTATATGGATATATATACGTA
The DNA here is from genome assembly GCF_030272615.1 of Cryptomeria japonica. NCBI lineage: Eukaryota > Viridiplantae > Streptophyta > Pinopsida > Cupressales > Cupressaceae > Cryptomeria > Cryptomeria japonica. The sequence goes on from NC_081409.1 coordinate 799,308,882, forward strand.
TATATATATTTATATATACATATACATATATTGATCTATTTCATTAAATTAAATATGAAATTTATACTCATAAACTATTACTTAAATCGACGAGACCATTATTCTCATTTTCAAACACAAAATAATTTATAAAACAATAATCAAGTACATACAATTGCTATCATATCAACATGAAATTTGTATTCTAAATCATATTTAATAGGAATGTTAAGTGGCTAATTTATTAACTTCTAATTTTTCAACTAGTAGTCATTTTTATATATGAAATCAACATAACCACTACTTTTTACTCAAATCATTTCAATTAAAAATAATGCATCGACGAAGTCATAATACAAACAATTTTTCTATTATGGTGTGTGAGATTCCTCTAGTCTACCAAAGTCATAAGCTAGAAACAACTCTACTCGAGTCTTGTTCTCGCCTTCATCTTCGTTCACCTGTCCCTGCATCCTTACACTCAATAGTTCATCAGTAATGACGATCCCCAATTAAGATAATACTAGCTATCTAATTGCATATTGCATGAGTAAAATGCATACATCATTTCTTATTATTTGCATACAAACTTCATTATCATCAAAATGAATATTCATATTTGTTTCAATTTCAATTCATAAATAAAAACCTACATTATTTATCCTAATAACACATTATCGAAAATACTTTTTGTGACATAATGGAAGCATCCCTTTCTTTTCTATTATTTAATTTCTTGAATGCAAAAACTGAGTTATTTATTCCTTGTTATTTTATGTTCATTAATATTGGTTTAGTTTAGAGTTTGGCTGCAACCAACTTCTAGTTGTTATCTATATCAATAGTTGTACCTACAACCACTATTGTGTCACTCTTATAGTCTATTGGGTGAAAATTTTGTAAACTTGGGGAGGTTTACAAAATGTGGGTTTCACCACAGTATGCAAGACAATATCTCTCAGAAGCCAAGATATGGTCTCTCCTACTTATAAGTGAAGGCTCCCCCTTTCTATTGCAAAATATATTTAATATTATTCTGCCTGCTAAGTTTACACTATTCCAAGATGTTACAGTTACTTCAATCTCTTTTTTCAGAGCAAGTATTGTTCGATTCCCTATCTAGAATGGGCTTAATTTTCTAAAACTGATGACAATTTTATTTACAGTAATACAAAAAATTATACTAATTAAGATGAAAAGTTTCCTTATGAGTACAAAGCCTCCCGTTGCTTCCTTTTTTTGAAAATAACTAATGGAATGAGAAAGTAATAATGCAGCTCAAACTCTTCTTTTTACCATTATCTTATCAACCTTTTACAAATAACTTTTTTAACCTTTACTTCTCAAATAACAAATGAAGTACAAAGTCTTTATGTTTCTACTTGCATGCAATTTATAATTTTTTCCAAGAACAACAAATCAAATCACAAAGCCTTTAAATGTTTATCCACACACAACTCCTACTCTCAAATTCACAAAGTAAAACAAAGTCTACTTAGTACATTCAAACAACTCTTCAATATATCCCAACTCACACTGCTCAACTCAATCAAGAATATATGATATAAATGACATAAAACATCTATTTTATGAATAACGATTATCTCAACACAAAGATTGAGAGACAAAATTGCCTTTTTCTTTAGTTAAGTTTGCAAAATCACAATTTGAACACAAAGTCTCACTTTTCGTTTCACCTTGGTAGATTTTTGTTGCTTAAAATAAAGATACTAATTACAATGAGCAACCTCATATATATAGTTGAGGTGCAATGAGAAAAAATAGGAAAGTAGCAACTAAATTAAGACTAACAATTTTACTTAGGACTTATGCACTCCTAAATGCAAAACTATTATCTTAAGTGATACTTGAAAATGCCAATTGAAATTAAAAAATGACACTAGTCTATGAATGCATCAAAATGACTAAGTCACTAGGGTTCCATTTTGTGTCTCCACATCTCCATCTTTCCTTCGAAATTATTCATATTTCTATAAAGAAGCTTGGATCTCTGCATCATCTGGTTCATCTTCATAGCCAGAGATAACTTGTATTTTGTTGACTGAATTCTCCAATAGAGTGCATTCCTTCTTCGATATTTTCAAAAGAGATTCCAGATCATCCAATACGGCTTGAATTGCTATCATCTTATCAAGTGAAACAAGTGAGAAATATTCTAGGTCAATTTATTCTTGGATGAACCAACTGAAGGCCTGAATACATGAATCTAGAGGTAGTAGATTTGTCCTTTCATCAAACATTTTACAAGAAAATTATATGACCTTGGCTAGGATTTTTTTGATAGTACTTTCACTAGTTTTCCTAGCTTTGCTGATATCTTCAACTAATTCTTCTAAAACTTCCATTCTATGTTTTAGAAGTTCTTTATGCTACACATAAAATTTCCTTGAAAGAACAATATTATTATCAATAAGAAAATCCAAAGGGAAATTTGAGCCAGGCTTCAAAGTTATTCTCATGTGTTTCAATACCCTGTGTTAATGTCTCCAACACTGCATCAAATTCGGATTAAACACTTTGAATTCTATCAATCAACATGATTGTTGAAGTCAAAAGATCTGTTCCTTGACTCTATATTCTATCCATCCATTCACCCACTGCAATATCGCTTGAGGTGAGCTTCTTAGCTTGCTTGATGATTGTTTCATCAATTGATTAACTTACTAGCTCAACTACCTTGATAGTGTAGCATCCTAAATTGTACACCATTAATTGGGTGGTACAATTCCATGCTTAGGTTAGCACTTTCCTTAGTGTGTTTGCATGTTACATTTTAAATTCCCTTTAAGAATTTAATTAATTAATTAAATTAAATCTAAAGTCTTCTTTTATCTCTCAATACATCATAAAATTGGGCCCTTTACCCTAAGTGTGCCCCTTTTTGTTTTATTCTTTCAATTAATTTATTCATCAAAAGCCCTAATTATGTCCTATTTCAACCTTCAAGGCCAAATTCCACATACCTAAACACCTTGAATCATCACATCCTTCTGAAATTGACTTTAGAGTCATGATACATTGATTCCCTAAAACTTTGGGAAAAAGTTGGTCGAACCGGGATGATGACTCTTTGTCCCTACTTTTTCTCCTCAAATTTTGGGAGCATGTTTTGGTTGTATTTTTATGTTTAAATCCAAAGGATTATGAAATTATATTTGATGCCCACCTAAATGGACAAGGTTAGTCAATGATAAACAACACAAGAAAACCAGAAAATCGTTAGTGTTAGTCAATCAAAAACTAATCTAAAAAGGCATACCAAGAGAGACACTAAAAACATGCTAATATATCTAACTAAAGAAACAAAGATAATGAGACATCTCCAAATGCCTCTTAGCATGGTCTTAGCTCCTTCTCCCTTGTTCCTCTCCTCTCCAAGTTCCAAAATAGTGTAGCTCTCAGCAGCTTTTTGCACTATGGATGCTTATGGAGGATTGAGATTGTAGTATTGTGCTCCAAATGAAACATAAAAAGCTAAAATACTAGATGATATTAAAATGATTGATTTTAACCCAAATGACAAGATTTTAGTTATGCTATGCTAAATGCTCTCTTAAAATGCCTATAGGTTAAATGCATACAAGTTTTTCAGGATCTGGATTATGAAGAAATGGGCTCTATTTATAGGAAAAATGGAGCAATGGATGGTTGAGATTGAGCAATCTCAACAAGGGTCAGGATTGAATGATTTCAAATCCATGTGAGGGCTTTCAACCCAATCCCAGGATGACAAGTGTCAATGTGAGATAGGTTGAGAGGAGAGGGAATAAGCATTTAATGCTTGACATGACCTTGGGAGTTAAAGTCAAGGTTGGTTGAATGAATAAAATCTTTATTCAAAGAATAAAAGCTTTTATCCAATGGATAAACTCTTGTGCAAATGTGAAATGGATGAATATGGTCAAAACAATAAATGTTTGGGGAGACAAGTTTGAAATAACCATAAATGGTTATGTAAGAGCCATAAATGGTCATGTAAGAGCCATTAGTGGTCTTGGAAGACTTTGGGGGTTAATTTGTTGAACACACAAAGCATTAAATGTTTTTCAAAGACTTTGGAGTCTTTGAGAAGTGACTCCATTTTGCGTAGGAATGTGACAATAGTTAGGGGATGGATTAGGCTAATTAGGAAGGGGTTAGAAGAATCTAGAAGGGGATTAGATTTTGCAAGTGGATTTGGTGGGTGAGGGAAAATAGGATTTTATTAAAATAAAAATTCATTTATTTCAATAAATGTGTGCAAGTTGCATTTGTAGGAAAATGCAAGTTGGGGGGGGTTTTAAAATGATTTAAATAAATGTTAATTTATTTAAAAGAGGAAAAGGGGGATTTTAATTAAATAAATAGATTTTATTCATTTAATTGATTGGAATTTGATTTAATGAATTAATTAAAATAAATTGAATAATTTATTCAATTAATTGAAGGATGTTTGGGGATGAATTAATTAAAAATTAATTTAATTAACTGATGGCTAGTGGATTTTTAATCAAATAAATAGCGAATATTTATTTTATTAAGCTGGATAGATTTGTGTGACTACAATATTTATTCTAGGTCATCCTATTATCAAAAAACAAATTTAGGGTTTCATATATATAACCTTTTCTTTCCTCATTTGAAGGATCCATCTACAAGCAATTTTGAAGAAGCCTCTTATGAAGTGAAAGTGTAGGTTTATGTGAAGTCTTCAATCAAAAAATCAAGTATCTATCAAGTCTACATCAACCATTTTCATCATCAATTGAAGCTTTGAAGATATTGAAGAATAATAGGAGATCACTGACTATAGATTGACTTGTACCTCTCCCTTAGGGTTTGGCATGATTTCATGTTATTTTCATATCTTTGTATGAGCTTCATAACAATAATTTTTAAATTTGCATTCTTGATTTAGATCCATTATTGCACTTGTGATTTGAAGCATCTACATTTACATTTACATTTATTTAGGGTTTACTCTCAAGCATAGGGTAGAACTCTATATTTACTTTGTTGTTCATTTTAGGATCTTGCATACCCAATTTCAATATATTATCGGCTATTTGTGGAGGTGAAAATCATCAAAACAAGGGTTTTGACTACAACAAAACCCCATATAGCCACCTAGACACCATTTTTCAAGTTGTAGGTGCAGGTACAAAGATCCGACGAACGCATGATCTTCGAGACCGATATAACACACAAATGTAGACTTAGTCTCAAAAGAAGATCCTAGTTTTCTAAGACTAGGGCGTGGTGCCCTGGTCTAGGACCAAGGTGTGGCGCCCTAGTCCTCTAGGTTTTTTAGTTTTTTCTGGCAGTTCAACATTTCAAAGTCTCAGGATCCAGATTCCAGAACTACAACTCTTTGTGGTATCAGGGACTAGGTCGTGGCATCCTTGTCTTGCTCAGTCAGTCTCCAATTTTTGTGGAAGGTGCACCTTCGAGTTCCTTTTCCTACTCTGTAGTCAATCTCTCAATTTCAGATTTGCAAATTTCAGTATTTTTAGTTTATGTTTGCATCCTTGCTCATCTCCTAGCATAGTTGATCATTGAATTGCATTTTGCACATCTCCTCTTCATAGAAACAAAGGAATAGAAACCCTAAATATATTTCTTGACTCTCTCTCTCTTGTGAGAAGTATTCAAAGTGAATCATCTCCTTATGCTCTTTCATATTCCAATGTGTGCATGTGAGTGGGATTAGGTCTTAGTCTACTTAATTCCATTTTCATCCTACACATTTTGGTGAACCTGACTTGTCCTTTGCTTACTTCTAATTTTCATTTTCAGATTTGATTCATATGTAATTGATTAATTCATACTTGCAATCATTATTGTTGCATCATAAAAATTGAACATTGTTTTCTATTTTGCATGTTTGAACATTTGAAAAGGGAAAATTGTTGTCATAGTGCATTCATTTCATAGATGTTGTAATGGGTTAGCCTCCATTGTTTCAATTTACCCCTCTTAAAGATCCTCCTATCCATGAGGACATTTTAGTGCAAAGAAGAGTTGTTAACAATTCCTTCAAAAATCTCCCATGTTCTAAGGATGAATATTTGAAGAATGATGTTAATATTTCTCCTAAAATGTGTCTCTCCCATGAAACTATCTTAGAGGAGGAGGATGATATCATAAACACCTTTCTTAATGTTACCTTACCTTTCATACATGATATTTCTCTTACAGAAAAAGTCTTGATGGAAATTGATTCATCTTCTCCCAAATTTTGTCTTACCAATGGGGGCACATTAGTGCAACAATAAGTTGTGAACACTTATTTTAAATATCTCCTTCCTAAGTATGAATCTTTGAAAAATGATGTTAATTTTTGTCCTAAAAAGTACTTCCCCCATGAGGATCATTTGGTGCAACTAGATGGTATTGTCTCTACTTTTCCTAGTGATAACATACCCTCTTTTGATTTCAATAAAATTCCCACTAGAGATGAAGCAATAATTGGTTATGAAGATGCCTTGGAGAAAGAAGGTGAAACTATAAGTAATTTCCTTAATTATCTCTCTCCTAAAGATCCTGTTAAAGATATTTTGAGGCAAGAGGATGATTTCAACAACACATGTATTAATGCTCTCCCTTCTAAGGATGAAGCATTAATAAATAGTGTCAACAACACATGTATCAATGCTCTCCCTTCTAAGGGAGAAGCATTAATAAGTAGTGTTATTCCCTCTCCCAAAATTAGCCTTAACAATGCGGACATCATGGTACAAAAAGACATTTTTAACACCTCTCTCAAAGATCTACCTCTTAAGGATGAAGCTTTGAAGATTAATGTCGATCCTTCTCCTAGAGATCATTTCATGATAGAAGATGATATGATGGCTACATTTCCTAGGCAAACTATACCTTCTTTCAATAACTTTACCTTTAGGGATGAAGCATTAATACCTACTTCTAATCCATCTCTGAGAATTGATCCTATCCATGATAACATTTTGGTGCAAGAAGGGATTATCAACACTTGTTTTAATAATCTTTATCATACGAATGATGTTCATCCTTCTTCTAAAATTCATAAGGCTACCTTGGAGCAAGAGAATGATCTTAGGTCACAAGGGTTTGATATTGCTAAATGATCTTTGATCAATATGATACATGTGAATGGTTGTGAAACACCTAATAAAGCCCTCTTCATAGTTCAAGGTGATAGTCCTTCTCCAAATTCTCAACCTGTAAACAAGCCTCTCTTTGTGGTTCAAGTTGGTCATACTAATGATGCCTTTTGCACTCCTAACAATCCAGTTATTACTGTGCAAGGAGGTCATCCTACTAAGAACCTTTATGAGTATACTAAACAAATCACCTAGGAGAGTTACAATTCAGTTGCCCACACATATAATACATGAAACAATAGGCAACCTAATCCTCTTCCAATTACTCCTTCTTCACTTCCTACCTCTCAACCTATTTTTCCACAAACACCTCGTATATCAAAAACTCTTGGTAAATAGTATGACCTTATTGAACAACTTAACGCTACTCCTACCATATTTTCTCTTTAGGATCTAATTCAAACTTCATCCATATATCATGGAATGTTACAAGATGCTTTAAAAACTTTAGATGTCCCACCCACAGTGACACCCAATAATATGGCTTCTTTGATTGACTCCATGATGACACCCAAAGCTCAAATTGTATTCACACAAGATGAGTTGTCATCCCATTATGTCCACTATCAATATTATCCTCTTATGATTGTTGTCCTTATCAATGGTAACACTGTAAGAAGAACCCTTGTTGACAATGGTTGTGGCCTTAATGTTTGTAGCATTAAATTATTGCATAAAATCAAGGTCAATACATCTCTTATTTAACCAAATTCTTTTTCTATTTGTGGCTTTGATAATGTTGCTAGATCTTATTTAGGTACCATAACCCTACCTGTTAAGGTGAGACCTATTATTTTACCTACACCTATTCATGTCATGCATGATTATATTAATTATAACCTTCTATTAGGGCAGCCTTATCTTCATTGTATACAAGTTGTCCCTTCTACTTTGCATAGGCAACATAAGTTCATCTACAACAAAGAGATGTAGAATTTGTTTGCTAATACTAGTTTACAAGATCCATTGCAATTCTCATCTTCTTGTTCAACTACTTCCAATTCTTTTGAAAATACTCCTACATATTCAAATATGCCTATTTCCTTGAGCACTCCTGATTCTTCTTCCACTCACACCGAATCACCATCTCCTCCTAAATATACATTCTCACTAGAAAAAGTTCTCTTGGAAGATGATTGGGGGTCTTTAGACTTTACACCTACCTTTGTAGGGGAATACAAAGTCCATTCAAGACAACGTAAGAATAAAAAGGAAGATAATAGGGTGGAAACTAAAAAGCAGCCCACTTTGTCTAAAGAACTAAGTAACAATTTTGTGGCTACTTCTAATTCAAACAATTCTTCAGATTCTTCTTCTTATTCATTTAATTATGGCTTTGAGACCTATGAGGCCCCACCATCTCTTTCCGATATGGCATCCCTTTATGGTACAGGTTTTCACATTTTAGCTAAGAGTGGATATAACGGAAATGACTTTAGCGCAAATGAACAAGGGATTAAGTTTCCTTTAGAACAAAACATATGTAAAGCTTCATTTGGACTTGGATATAATCCTTCAAATCCTACAAAAGCATCTAAAAGACTATCTCTCAATGTGAATGCTATATTTAGTAGTGATGATGACTTCACCTTAATTAAATCATCCTCTACATCTCTCAACACTCATCCCACTCATAAGGAAATTATTATGATTGAAAAGTCTCTTTATGAATCTCCCCAAGAGATTTACAATCTTGCTTATGAGATTTTATCTCCTATTCATTCTAATATCCTCTCTTCTATAAATAAGGCCCTAATGAATTATACCAATCCATCTCCTAAGGTTTCTTATGTGCAAGAGGAACATGACTTAGTGACCTATTCTTCTATTAAAGACTACTTTCTTGATCAATAATTTTCAATATTTATCATCTTATACATGTTTTTAATCTCACAGATGGTAAAGTATTTAACATGTCATATTCGAATTCCTCATCCAATCTGTCATATCTGCAAATAACATTAATGGCTATTATGTTTCTCATCATTATGTGACATTGGTATATCACTTATTGGGGGCTCATTTTCATTCATGATAGTACAATTTCATGTGCAATCATACTTTGGAAGAAACATAATAGCCTATTTTTATCCTATTTCTTGTCGAGTGATTTCAAACATATCTCCTTCTTAAGATTAAAACTTTCAGCTTTGTGAAGTAGTGTCTTCTATAAAGATATCTTATTGATTATAGAGGTGTATATTCCTATTAGGAATTCCCTCTCCCATATTTGAACAAGTATCCTTGATGAGGATCTTAAGTACATATCCTTAATTGGGACCTCTTCCTTGGTGTGTAAATTTATAATCATGCATCAAATCATTTTATTTATTGAGTGGTATCTTTTGTTGTGAATGTGCTTATCCCTGATGATGATCTCTTTCCTTCTCTTAGAAGAGTGTTTCTTTTATAAATGATCTCTCTTTGATGTCCTTGTCTCTATGCTTGGAGGGAAAGGGTGATATTTAATTTTCTATCTTCAATGATTCACCTTTCCTTTATTTTTTTGTATTTTTTATTTCATGTCATTTCTTGCATAGAATACGTGTCTTCCTTATCTAGGACCTATTATTTGTTTGAAACAATACATCTTTCATGAACAATCTCTCCTTAGTAGAAGTCTGCAATAAGAATCCACTTTTTCTACATATTGGAGAAGGTATGTATTCTTATTTTCTTCTCCTCTCCTTCAAAATGTTATCCTTATCAAGGATCCCCTCTATTCTCAAAGATAGATGTCTTTGGATAAGGAACTCTTATTTTTTCATCAAAAAGATCCCTAATTTTTAAAAGGTAATTCTTTTCCGAACCCTAATACTGCATTTTCCGCTTAATCTTTCATCTTGTGTTAGAGAGCTTCAATTCTCACACTCTTTGTTGTATTGGAATTGTGGCTTGATTCTCTTTCTTACCAAATGATTCTCCATTAGTTTTGATATTGTATCAAACCTTTTTGTGAGCTTTTGTCATCAATTTTTCCTTCACAATTCGATGTGGTAAACATGATACCCTATTTCAAACACTAATTAGGAAGCTGAAATGGGGGGGGGGAGGGGTTATAACTACCCATGAATTTCATCGCTTCCCTAGTAATCATTTAGGTGATTTTGTGATTTTATCTAACAAAGTGGTTTTATAGGGTGCAGTTCCTAACAATGTACTACAAATGCTGCTAGATGTTTCATCTGACATCTTATGGATTATCCTTTTTCATGAAATGTTTACTTTTCTATACTTTAGCTTGCATATACATGTAGTGTCATATGACCACTAAAGTGGGGGCTAAATATAGTGTCGTAAATTTTACACCCTTAATTGATGTAGGGGAGGAAATTTTCCCCCTCCAAGATAATGAATTGTAGAAGGCAAATCAGTCTGTCACTACCTCTTCAAACTGACGCTAAGGTGAGCCAAGGGACAACAAATAACTAAACCAACTAAAGAACAAAATTACAATGCAAAAACAATAAATACACATAAAATAAATTTAAAGAATGATGAAATATTAAAAATGATTATACCTTCCAATCGAGGAGCTCTCGGGTTTTGTAGTACATCACGGATAGCAGACGGTAGTGCAAGGAGTTGTCATGTGTACGACCCGTAGACAGAAAAGTCTCAAAATTTGACTCTATAAATAGTTTCTTCTATGTGGAACCTATACGTCACCTACACACACTAAGATGGGGGAAAATTTTGGGGATGTATAGGGCCCTACCTTAGTTAGACCCCCTTTTAGGTGTTTCCACTACCATGGACAACCAAATAGATAGATTGGAAAGATAAATTGGAAACTTGGCAAATTGGAAAATTGGAAATATGTAAATAGAAACTATGCTATGCTTAATGGAAGCAAACCCCTATTGCATGCACGAGCATGACGAAGCCCACAATAGTGTTTGTTGGTAAGAGCCACCACAAGATGGTCGTAGCTTGATATTGGTAGAGTGTATGTCCAAGAGCATGAAGAGATCAATATGATATCAAGAGCACAATAAGAGCCAAGAGAAAATAACCCAAGATGGGAAACGTTCAAAATGAGCTAGGAAGGGTTTTTAAACTCATAAGAGGCATGGAGAGCCATTATGGAAAAACACAAGCCAAAGGACACACATTAGCTTTTCAGGATGTTAGCATGGTGCGCAGACATTCCTGCGTCGTGCTTACGTCTATCCAAAAGTAGGCCTAAAATGGGTTTCAGGGCATATTAAGGCACTTTGTCTTTCGAGTCCAAGATGCCAAAATAATATAATTTTGATCATAGGTTTGCCATAATAGCAGTAGGTTCCATGCATAAGTGTCATAAATCCACTGGGCACAATTTAGGACACTACATTTTGCCCCTACTTTAGTGGACTGATCAACTCTAGGGATCAGTTGCACTAAAGTATTCTGGAAAGATATGTTCATTATGTCCATGCAATGCAATGAATGTAGTAGATGCAATAAATACTTAGCCAAAAAGGATAATGTAGAAACCATAGAGGTCGAATCAGCGATCATGAGTGATGCCCCCAAGTATCCATGAGAAAACCCAGTATCTGATGTGATGAATTCTATATTGCAAAACTAGAAAAGTTGTCAACACGAAAAATAGAGGAATCTACTTCGATGAGAAGAATGCTTAAGAGACGTTAGTATGAATATAAGGAAAAATTGGATGAAGGCGAGTATATGCCCCTCATGTTTTTCTCCCAGTAAGGTGGGGAAAATAAGAAGGAAAACGAGCCAAAATTGTCCAAAAATGAGAAAAATATATTTCAAGCAAAATTTGGGCTATATACTCAAAAGTGGGCCCCCAAAAGGGTCATTTTCATTATTCATTGTGGGCATTCGAGTGGATATTTGAATAGATTCTGATAAAAAATGCCACATAGATGAGAGCATCGACTGAGCAGAATCGAGGAGTTGTGAACCGTGATCGAGTAGGGCAATGAGCTCGACTAGGTATGACTCGAAACATGTGTTTTATTATTTAGCACATTTATTTAGCATATTGTCTTGGATGGTTGTGCAACGTCCATGGGAAGTGCTGATGTCTTGTCAGCACACCGTCGTCTCTGACGGGCACGTGCATCCGGGCGATGCGCTTTTGTTTGTCTTGGGCGCTATTGTTCAGAAGACATGATGTCATCTTCTATGCACGCAGGCGTCTTTTGAAAAGTGGAATCGAAACTAATGACTAACTTGTTTGTGTGTAGACATTGTCCAAGATGCAAGAGCAAACATCAAATCCCTAGTTGTAGATGTTGTGGAGTTGAGCAGATGATTTGTCGGTTGCCGATAGATGACTCCTACGCAAAGTAGGGTTATGATGGACATACATGTATCCTAAGTTTCAATTCCATGCCCCTATGCTACAGGAATTGATGGAGAGGTGGGATGCGGGCTCCATGTCCTTCTAGCTGCCCATAGGAGAGATGACAGTCACATTGATCGACATCTACCATATTTTATGGCATCCTATCCGAGGGGAGTGGGTGTCACCAGCGATCCTATCTATAGCTAAGCTAGTCAAACAATAGGAGTAGGCCTTGGGGCAGAGAGTAGACACCACAAGATATGTCTACCTATGAGCACTAGGCCAAGGATGAGTGTCGATTCCCCTGGTACAATACATCATGATCGCGACCATCGCATGATGGGTATTGACAAATGATTGTGGGTCATAGCTAATTGCAAGTTTCATCCCCTTGATTTGGGAGATGGAGGAGAGGTAGACAGTGTATGTGTGGGGTCGCAGTATGTTAGCCCATTTATACTATGAGCTCTCTCGATATGTACAACATGAGTACTAGAGCCTTATGACGTGCACCCTTATACAGGTCTGGGAATTTGAGCACATCACGTGCACACAACCAATTTGATTCCTGGTGCCTATTCCCTAGGACATGACTAGCTAAGGATTATAGATGTGGTTTGGCAACCATACGGAGACATGGGGGTCAGGGTCACAAATCGCACACAGCTCCCATGGATGCAGAGGGACTATTTTCTACTCGATCGTCAGGATCATGTTGTGATGTCGTACTACTAGTGGCATTTCATGCAATAGTTTGCATAGGTGTAGAGGATCACACCTATCACACCAACATACACACTATTTCCTAGGAGTGTGTTGCAACCACAAGACCTGGCCCACCCCACACTAGGAGATGTACAGGACAATCCTTAGGGGAGCGACGATGATGACATCACACCCCAACTTGATATAGATGATGTCAGAGTCACACTAGGGTTCATAGGTTCGTGGAGTAGGGTCAATCCAACACTGATTTTCCCACTAGGTGCAATGGGAGGAGACATTGGAGCTCTAGGAGGTGATAGAGATGCGCAGGCCTCCTTGAGCGATGAGGGCAGAAGACCACAACAGTTGTGACGAATGAGGAGCTTGAGTTCAAACAGACTTACACCGGCTACTAGGGCTCTTCCACCATCACCAGTTGCACCACAGGTGTGACCGACAGCGACTGCGGAGGGATCCTCCAGCAGGGTGCCTCCACAGGATCTAGATTGGCAGAGGGGTGATCCTGGTATGTACTCGTGATTTCAATTGAGGTAATATAGTCTTTTGTTTGCATGTATAGATGTAGATATTTTTGGATATGATGGATATTGATGTCAAATATTTTGTGCTTGCAGAGGGTGTAGCCAAGTGGTTGAGTTTCATTCACTAGGCGCTTGCTGAGGTCATTTATTTTTGTGCAGACTTGGGGTCCTGTGTTGGATGCTTACTGGCCCATCCAGTCAGCAGGGAGACATGTGCAACTATTCGAGCTTGTAGCATGGATATAGACAACATATAATGAGGGTCAAGTGGAGTTGGTGCAGGGAGAAACATAGCTAACCATAGTGATGAGGCAGCGAGATCGAGACTTGCAAGAGGTCCGCACTGTCCTCGGAGAGACAGACCAGGCAATGACACGAGCCAAGAGTTCCAAGAGGTCACATGACACTCTATAGATCCATTTTTATGACCTCTAGTGATAGGTGGATGTCGCATAATAGGGTGTCGCAGGTCACCTAGACCACCCCTGAGTGCATCAGTTGATGACAGACCTTGAGGCATCGCACTAGCGAGAGATGGTGGTACGAGAGGAGCTAATGACACAATGTGAAACTATTGTTGAGCTTCAAAGAGAGCTGAGGGGCGTACGATCATGGAGTACTACTATCGCGAGGTTGTAGTTGACCTCAGTCAGACAACCTTCTCACTAGGACCAGGATCCTCCAGCACCAATGACCTCAGGGACTCTCCACCAGGGCAGTCATGAGATAGTTTTAGTTTTTGATCCATTTCATGTATAGCATATACACGAATGTAGTGATGTACATCGGAGACACAATTGATAACATCACATGTTTTTGTAGTGATGTGATACATGTATATTAACACGATACATTTTACAGACATATATATATATATATATATATATATATATATATATATATATATATATATATATATATATATATATATATATATATATATATATATGAGATTCAACATTGTGATTCTATCTCGTATTGTTATGGATGGATGTTGTTATTATTTTATATTCTCATATGATGGATGATTTAGATTTAGATGCTTATCATGATTTAATTTACACATATTTGTATGAATATTAAATCTTATGATGTTCTATATAGAGATATGACACATGTACATGCACACACATGTGGATGTAATAATGTATAGTTACTTTGATGAAGGATATGTGTCAGAATGTGACTCTCATGGGCATCTAGGTATCATGTGTGAGACACATACTTCTCATTTTCTATGCATAGTATCTACGTAGGTGTGTGGCATTAATAGGTTCTTTGAGAGGATTGTCATCCACTAAGGATAAACCATAGGCACCAGAACCATAAATAGAGGTAACAATGTACGAACCTAACCAATTCAGGATAAATTTCCCTCTTTGGTCAAGTGGTGCGTTAACATTTCTCTAGTTCTCATAAAGAGCTAGGTCACCTATTTTAAAGGTCTGAGGTAACACATTTTGGTTATACTATTTAGATAGATATTTTTGGTAAGCTTGAAGATGTTGATGGGACTTTAAACGGCGCTTATCCAACAAATCAAGTTGATTCAAATGAAGAGTGCGATAGGAGTCATCATCAATAACCCCTTTTAAGGAGACTCGTAAAGAGGAGATCTCTAATTCAAGAGGCATAATAGCACCAACACCATACATGAGGTTATAAGGCGTCACTCTCATAGTCATATGAACACTCGTACGATAGGCCCACAATGCATATACTAACTGTACATGCCAATATTTACAATGCTAAGTAATGGTCTTACGCAAGATCTATTCAATAGTCTTGTTTGATGCTTCCACTTAACCATTAGACTACGGATAGTAAAGTGTAGAGAAATAGTGTTGAATGTGAAATTTGTTAAGAAAATACTTAACCTCCTTGTTCTTAAGAGGTGTACCATTATTAGAAACAAGGGTAGCAAGCAAGCAAAATCACAAAATGATATTGTCCATGATGAAGCCACACATCATATTGACAGTAGTTGATCATAGTGGCACTGCCTCGACCCACTTCGTGAAGTAATATATAGTGGTGATGATGAAGACATGACCCTTAGATGAAGGGGGAGATATCTTTCCAATGATGTCTAATCCCAAAGTTAAAAAGGCCATAGAGAGATGTCACTATGAAGCTCCTAGGCAGGAGCTTGAATCAGGTTGCTATGTTGTTGACATTGGGGGAGATTTTTTACGAAGGTAAAGGAGTCTTGTTCCATCATTTTCCAATAGTACCCCATGTGAATCAGTTTGTGTATCAGGGATTTTCCTCCAAAATACCCACCTCCAAAGCCTGAATGAGCTTCCTAAAGGGAAAGGTGGATTTCTGCTTTTGATAGACAATGCAAAAAAAGACCGTTGTATGATCTCCTATAAAGCATATTAGATAAGAGAATATATCAAGTAGCTGGCTTCTGAATCCACACACGTGAGCTCTTGCTAGCATCATCAGGAAAACTCTCGGTCTTTAGATAATTGAAGATGTGTGCGAACCATTCTCCTAAATCGACATGGGCACACATAAGGCTATCAAATTGAGTTTGATCAGATACGATCGGAAAGCGGAGGACTTGTACTAGAAAGTGGTATTCATCCTAACCAAAGTCTAGGCCCACAAGAGAAACGACGATCGCCATTACATCTACATGATAATTTTCTCTTCATGAGATGCTATCAATCATGCAAGTAGCAAATTGATTCAGGATGGTCAATACCAAATTATTGTACTAAGATAACTTCAATTGCTTAACATGATAGACACCCATCACTTAGTTCACAATGAGCTCAGAATCTCTATGGATGTGGATCTTCTTCACACCCATGGCAATCGCAACACAAAGTCCTACGATTAGGGCCTCATTCTTAGTGATATTATTGGTACAATAAAATTTCAAATGAAAGGAGAGAGGAATTATTTTTCCACCAGGTGAAATGAAATCCACACCTATGTCTGAGCCAGTTTGACAACTCGAACTATCGAAATACATATCCCACATGGAGTCTTGGTCAATGATCAGAATATCCTCATTAGGGAAGAGATCTAAAGTGGGAAAAGACTTGCTAGAGGGAGCGTTAGCCAACTGATCAACGATGACCTTTCCTTTGATTGACTTCTGAGTCATGAACTACAAGTCAAACTCAGAGAGAAACATCACCCACTTGGCTAGCCTTCCCGAGAGATCAAACTTTGCAAAGAGGTACTTGAAAATATCAATTTTAGCAATAACCTATGTTTCTACATGTAGAATGTAATGTCTTAGCTTCTGAGTCACGAAAATAAGGGTCATATACTACTTTTCTATGACTGAATATCGAGTTTCATATTCTATCAGAGTGCAAATGATGTAATAGACTGCTCTCTCCCAACCTTCATCATTGCAATAGGCCAATAATGTCACCAAGGCGTGAGATGAAGCTGAGATATACATGAAGAAAGGTCTATCAGGCATAATTGGAATTAGGATGAGAGGATTAGCTACTAAATTCTTGATGGAGTCAAATGCCTTTTGACATTCCTCATTCCATTTAAAGTGGGTACCTTTCTTCAGCAATTGTGTGAAAGGAAGGGTACAATCAGCCAATTGTGCCACAAAATGACGAATAGCTTGTATCTTCCCTTGCTGACTACGAAGCTAAGAAATATTTTTAGGTGGAGGCATGTTCACAATAACATCGATCTTATATGTATTTATTTCAATTCCTCGATGGGAGATAATGAATCCTAGGAGCTTATCGACATCAACATCAAAGACACACTTAAAAGGACTCAGTCTCATCTTATACAACTAAAGTCTTTCAAACACTAGGCGAAGATTCTCAAAATGTGTTCCATGTGCTAAGGACTTTACCAAGATATCATTGGCGTAGTCTTCTAAGACCTTAGAGATGAAATCATGAAATAGCAAAGTCATGGCTCATTTATAGGTTGCTCCCACATTCTTCAACCCAAACAACATGATGACATAGCAAAAGGTCCCCCAAGGGGTTGTGAAAGTAGTTTTATATTGATCTTCTGGGTTAATATGGATCTGGTTATAACCCGAGAAGTCATCCATGAATGAGATCAAAGCATAATCTATGGTTGAATCCATGATCATATCAATATTTAGGAGGGGAAAATCATCCTTGAGGGAAGCCTTGTTCACGTCCCTAAATCAATGCAAATGCAAATTTGACCATCGGGTTTTCTTACCAGGACAATGTTCAAGATCCATGGTGAATACTCAATGGGGCGAATAAAGCCAGCTTTTAGGATCTTCTTTATTTCAGCCTTGACTAATAAAGCCACGTTAGGATTCATCTTTTGAATCTTTTGCTACGCCAGCTTAGCATCATGACTAAGCACGATGTTGTGTACCACAATGGACTCATAAATGCTAAGCATCTCTTCATAAGACCAAGCAAAGATGTCAGGGAACTGATGTAGAAAGTCCAGATGTTCTTTGAACTCTTTGGGGGATAAGCATTTTCCCATTTTTATGACCTTATGGAGAGTCTTATCGCTCATGATGACATTAGTAGTTTCTCCACTAAGGAGTGTACTACAGTCTTCTGGATGAGGGACATACATTTTTTCTCTGTTGCGAGATAGAGGTACCCCCTGCAAAACAGATTCCCCAAAGTATGCCTAGGTATTCAAGCAATATGGGAATCAATATTTATGATGGTAAGAGGGAAGCCCATCGTATGCACCCAAAAATTCCTTCAAGGATTTGTTCAAAGGGAAAAGATCCAAGAGAATATTGTTAGGCGATACACCAATGCTAATGAGTTCTAGATGAACAAGCTTTAAGGGAAGGGGATTGACCGAAATCATGTTAACGGTTAACCATGGCTTTGCCTTTCGATCTGTATGATGATACCCTAGTCTGGTGTTGTGGTGATGAGGTTTGGCCTCCAAAATAATTTGAATACCTTATTCATTAGGTCTGCAACCCTTTTCGTCATATCCAAGTTGAGACACAAACTTGTATCCAAGACCACAGATGTTTGTAATTCTTTAAATGATGGTGGTTTTGTGTAGAAGAGGTGATTGACTGGATAGGCATCACCTGAATTTATAGATGCATAATCATCTTTCATAGTCGAGGTGAATAGATTTTAGGAAAACTTAAAAGGAAGGGATCTACTTTGTATTCACCAACATGGGAGTTGGGAAAATCCAAAGAGCCCCAATCATCACCTAAACATGGATTGACTTTTAATGGAGAAGGTGATTCAGCTAGGGAAGGTTTTTTAGGTGTAGGCTCCAATGTCTTCACCTTAGGAGTATCTACCTTTGGGGATTTTTCTTTCGACGAATCTTTCTTCTTAGGTGACTTCTCCTTTTTAATGACCTCTTCCTTCCTACGCTCTTTCATTTTAGGGGATGATACATAAGCAAAAGTTGCAATCGAAGAAGACAAAATGGGTACATAATTTTTAAATGAAGGTGTAACAGAATCCTGACCGACTGTGGCTTTTTGACACAGCTACATAGCTTGAAGATTGGCCTTAACTGTGACAACCTGATTATTAGCTACAAACTTCAGGGACCCATGAAGTGTAGATGAAACAACTCCCAAAGCATGTAGCCATTGTCTACCTAAAAAAAGATTGTATGATAAAGGGCTTGACATAACATGCACAAGGGTTGGGATGGTGACTATCCCAACCTTAAATAATAGTGTGATAGTCCCCATAGCAGTCTTACCATAGTTATCAAATCCTCGAATGAACAAGGAGGAAGCTACCAAATAATTTGGTCCACCTTGATCTTTGGTAACAAATCTAAACCACAAACGTTCAATGTCGAACCTGTATCAACAAGTGTTCATTTAATACCAACACCATTCACATGAACAATAATCATCAACTGATCTACTAGTTTCCTCCCTTTGGAAGGTGGGAGTTCATGTGGATAGAAGGTAATATTCGGCGAATCCGCGTGAATATGATCCATCAACACATTCACGTTAGCCGGTCTCATAGACTAAGGTAGCAAAATCTTTTGCAAATCTTCCTATAGCATACCTTGATACATTAGAGTAGTTTGGAACAAATCCCAAAGTGAGATCTTAGTTGGAGTAACCTTAAGTTGCTTGATGAGATCATAATAAGTTGGTCGCTTATCCGTCGACAAAGGTGCCTTAGGAAGAACAGGTTGGGAAGGAGGTAACAAAGTTTGAGGTGGTTCGGGAACTTGTTTTTTATTTTGAGTCTTATACATGTGAGCAATAGTATTATAAGATGATTGTTTGGATTGCATGAATCTTGCATATAAATCGGAAACTTCTCCTTTGAAGGGTTTTCCATTAATGGTCTTACCCTTCTTAGGAGAAGGACTTATCGTTGTTACATGAATGTATGGTCTCTTAGGCCTTTGCGGGGCTGCGAAAACAACAATAACATTCACAGACTCTTCACTCTTGCATGAGGACGTCATGGAGGATGACTCACCTTTTACATCTCTTTCGGGAGAAGATGCCTCAAGGAAATCATCCAAGACTTCGTCCAACATATTAAAATCATCCATCGAGAATGGCTTATCGAAGGAATAAAACTCCAAAAGGAAGAGATCTGACATTAGGCATTCATGTTGAGTTCACCAAAAATGTAGGGGAGGAAATTTTTCCCCTCCAAGATGATGAATCTTAGAAGGAAAATCAGTCAGCTGGTGCCTCTCCGAACTGGCGCTAAGGTGAGCCAAGGGATAACAAATAACTAAACCAACTAAAGCACATAATTACAATGCAAGAACAATAAATACATAGAAACTAAATGTTCAAAATGATGAAATATCATAGAAACTAAATGTTCAAAATGATGAAATATCAAAAATGGATTATACCTTCCAACTAAGGAGCTCTCGGGTTTTGGACTACAATGCAGATAGAGGACAATAGTGCGACGTGTTGTCATATGTATGACCCGCAAATAGAAAAGTCTCAAAATCTGACTCTAGACACAATTTACCACACATTGAACTTGTACGTCACCTACACACATTGAGATGAGGAAAATTGTTGGGGATGTATAGGGGTCTGCCTTAGTCAAACCCCCGTTTAGGTGTTTCCACCACCACAAACAGCTAGATAGATAGATTGGAAAGATAAATTGGAAAGTTGGCAAATTGGAAAATTGGAAATATGTAAAGAGAAACTATGATATGCTTAATGGAAGAAAACCCCTATTGTATGCATTAAATATTAGAAATATTGGAAATGTGAGAAACAATAAATGCACCTAGATTATAGATACAATGAACAATGCAATGGACTCATTGCATGTAAGTAAAATAGATAAAGGAGAAGACAACGCATGGAGTCAAACCCCTCCTTGTTGAAGGCACGAGAATGAGAAGAGAGCAATATGATATCAAGAGCGCAATAAGAGCCAAGATCCAAGAGTCAAGAACCCAAGATGGGAACCCTTCAAAATGAGCTAGGAAGGGTTCTTAAATTCAGAAGAGGCCCGAAGAGCCATTACAACAAACCTCAAGCCAAAGGACATGTGTCAACCATCGTTTGATTCTCTACCAGAGTTGAGATTCTGCCAAATTTTCGAGACGTTGGCATGGCGCACAAACATCCCCATGTCATGCTTACGTCCATCCAAAAGTAGGCCTAAAAAGAGTTTCAGGGCATCTCAAGGCACTTCGTCTTTCAAGACCAAGATGCCAAAATAATATAATTTTGATCATAGGTTTTCCATAAATGCACTAGGTGCCATGCATAAGTGGCATAAATGCACTGGGTGCAATTTAGGACACTACAATTGGGTGGTACAATTCCATGCTTAGGTTAGCAACCACCTTAGTGTGTTTGCATGTTGTATTTTAAATTTCCCTTATGCATTTAATTAATTAATTTAATAAATCTAAATTCTTTTATCCCTCAATACATCATAAAATTGGGCCCTTTACCCTAAGTGTGCCCCTTTTTTATTTTATTCTTTTAATTAATTCATTCATCAAAAGCCGTAATTATGTCCTATTTCGACCTTCAAGGCCCAATTTCGCATACCTAAACACCTTGAATCATCGCATCCTTCTGAAATTGACTTTAGAATCACGATACCTTGCCTCCCTGAAAATTTTGGAAAAAGTTGGCCAGACCGAGATAGTGCCTCTTGGTCCCTACTTTTTCTCGCCAAATTTCAAGAGTAGGTTTTGGCAATATTTTTATGTTTAAATCCAAAGGATTGTGAAATTATATTGAGTCTAAGCCAGCCTATGATCAAAAAACAAAGTTAGGGTTTCATACATATAGCCTTTTCTTTCCTCATTGGAAGGATCCATCTACAAGCAATTTTGAAGGAGCCTCTTATGAAGTGAAAGTGTAGGTTTATGTGAAGTCTTCAATCAACAAATAAAGCATGTATCAAGTCTACATCAACTATTTACATCATCAATTGAAGCTTTGAAGATATTGAAGAATAATAGGAGAACATCGACTGTTGATTGACTTGTACCTTTCCCTTAGAGTTTGGTATGATTTCACGTTATTTTTCATATCTTTGTATGAGCTTCATAACAATCATTTTTAGATTTACATTCATGCTTTAGATCCATTATTGCATTTGTTATTTTAAGCATCTACATTTATATTTACATTTACATTCATTTAGGGTTTACTCTCAAGCGTAGGGTAGAAATTTAGATTTGCTTTCTTGTTTATTTTAGGATCTTGGACGCACACAAGATTCTTGTACACACATTTTCAATACATTATCGACTATTTGTGGAGGTGGAAATCACCAAAACAAGGGGTTTGAGTAAGGTAAACCCTTATATAGCCACCTAAACACCATTTTTCAAGTTGTAGGTGCAGGTACAGAGATTTGATGGACGCAAATTCTTTAGGATCGACATAACACACATTGCAGACTTAGTCTCAAAAGAAGAACTAATTTTATGAGACCAGGGCATGACACCTTCGTCCTCTAGGTTTTGCATCTTTTCGGGTAGTTCAACATTTTAGAGTCTCAGGATCTAGATTCCAAAAGTATAGCTCTATGTGGTATTAGGGACCAGGGCGTGGCATCCTAGTCCTACTTAGTCAGTCTCCAATTTTAGCGACAGGTGCACCTTTGAGTTCCTTTTCCTACTCTATACTCAATCTCTTAGTTTCAGATCTGCAAGTTTTAGTATTTTTCATTTATGTTTGCATCCTTGCTCATCTCCTAGCATAGTTGATCAATGCATTGCATTTTCCACATGTCCTCTTCATAGCAACAAAGGAATGGAAACCCTAAAGATATTCCTTGACTCTCTCTCTCTCCCCCTCTCTCTCTCTCTCTTGTGGGAAGTAGTCAAAGTAAATCATATCCTTAGGCTCTTTTATATTCCAATGTGTGCATGCGAGTGGGATTAGGTCTTAGTCTAGTTGATTCCATTTTCATTCTACATAGGTAGATTTAGTGGTTTTGATCAAAACATTGGTAAGCAATTCTACTTGAGCCTTGAGCTTATCTTTCTTCATTTTCTCCTCATCATATCTAACAATAAGGGATTTTAAGGCCTCTTGTGCATCTTGCTTGGCACCATCATGGGTTTGGTTGCCAAGACCTATTCTCTTCACAATGCAATCCTCATCTGCATTGTTATCCAAGCGAGGTTCTACAACCTCAACATACTTGTTCCTAGCCTAATCAATTCTCACTCTCGAGATAGTTTTGGCCTTCTTGGTAGTTTTCAGCTTCACAGGAACTAATTGACCAAAATAAAATACATTGGAAGAAATTGTTTGTTTCTTTCTTTTGGGGGTATTTGAAAGTAACCATGGAGGAAGTATGGAAAAAATTTTAGCACCAAAAAATAACGTTTGAGATGCAACCCCTTAGCTCTAAGAAATAGTGGCCACTATAGGTGATGTAGAGGTAGTAACAACTACAACTGGAGGATTTTCAATAGATGGCTCACTAGGCTTAGAACTAGTTTCTACTAGGAATTTGTCAAAATTATCTAGTAAATTGGAAGTTACTTCTGGTAGAGATGAGAAAACATTAACAATGTTATCTTGGGGAGTTTCTAGTGCAGACTCATTTGTAGGCGCATGAATGACAATTTCGAGGAGTAGCTCCAACTACTATTGAATCAACAATAAAAGTTGTGGGTACATATGCAAATTTAAATCCAAAAGGTACGAAGGTAGGAATAGAAGCTTGTGAGGATGAAATGATTATTACCAGATTAGGTGCTTGGGAAACTTGCTCTAAAATCTTCTATGGTACTCCATCCTTTGAAGTCTCTGGTAAGCTTTCCTCATCAAATTCTTCTTCTTTCTCTTCAACATGCTCTTAAATTTAATCTCCATTATCCAAATAAGGAGTTTCATAGTCTAGGTGCTCACCTAAAACCTCCAACTCATTTTATTCTTGAGTACTAGGAGCAAATGTTTCAGCTTTCTCCTTACCTTTACCTTTACTCACTGTGAACTTGAATCTAGGAGCTGTAGTCGGGGCATTGGGATCTTTTTTGTTCTTTGTCCTCAATTCTAACTCCTTCCCAACTGGCCTGACAATATCTTCTTCTAATCTTATCGTGAAATCTTTAAGCTAAATGTTCTTTGAGGCGAGTCACATATTTGTGTTTGCAAGGATCCTTTGAAAATGAACTTTTATAGAAATAACTTCCTTTTGTGACCATTGGATCAAAGGAAAAGGACAAATTTCAATTTTCTTAACCTTATATTCAGGCTCAGGAACATTTCCATCATCTTCAAGATCTTTTGGTACATCACCTAGATTGAAATTGATTACTTGCTCTTTGGTAAGATGACAACAATCAATTTTCCTAATCTCTTTTTTTGTCCTACGATCTATCCATACGTCTTCAACTCTATGGACATGAGTATAAGACCTTTTCAATTTTATCTTCATACTCCTATAATCAAAATCTTTTAGGGCCCTAAAGAACTTCATTGTGACTCTTCTTATTTCCTCATTCATGACTCTAGCCTTGAAAACCGAATTGATTAAATACCTACGAATGAATGAAGAGAATTGGAAACCCAGTTTTTGTGAAATTGATTGCCTCTCATGAACATATATCATTTTTTGTGCCAAATCCATCGAGATAATTTTGTCAAAGGGGTACCTGGGAAGCATGAATGGTTGGTCATCAAAACAACCAACTCTCAGGTAAGTGAAGGTAGGAAATTGGAGGAACATGCATCCATATTTGTTCACCATTTCCTAGACTTGATATGAAACTCTCTTATCTTCAAGACTCTTGTCAAACAAATAGAAGACATGACCAAAGAATGCATCATTGATTCTTCTAAAATGATATTGACTTTTCTTTAAAATTAATTATGGGTAGTACTTCCATACATGAATAGATCTTGTATCACCTTCTGTGGACAAACCTGGATAATTTCTTATGGAAGCTGTAGCATACACCAAGTATAAGGTCATGTTGAATTTTAGAGTAGTAGGGACCTTGCTAAGCTGATCACAAAGTGTATCACTTATTTTCCTGCCAAAATTTCTTATGATATGAATATACTGATACATCCATATATAATATGTATCTGAAGTGGGAAAACCTTTAACCCTGCTTAGGAGAGTGATTAGATCATTCACTTCCTGTATGAAATCACTCATATGAATTGTATTGGACCACCTTGCAATGGTCGGCCTGGGTGTTTTCAACTAGTTCTTATTAATATTCTTCTTATGCCTATTTGAATTCTTCTCATAATATACTTTAGCTGATTTCACATCTAGATTAGCAAAATAATATATCTTTGGACACTTGAATAATGTATCAAAGAAATATTCATCTAGGATAAACACTTTATTTCCATCAACATCCTTAACACTTCTGCTGGCAGGATTAACATGATTTGCCATTGCAAGCATGAACTCAGAATTTTGCACTGACATAGGAAAAGTTGTAACTTGGTGTATAACACTATTGATAGTAGGTTCCATCAAATAGTAATATGGAGGATTCTCCACTCTTTTGAGAAACTCTTCTAGGTCAACATGACCTATCTCTGTATCTCTAATATGTTCAATACTAGAGGCCATTGAAGATTGTGGAAAGGTAGGTTGTGGATCTTATTTTTTAAAATTCATCTTCTTCTGACTTGGAGAAGGTGAAGTCATATGGCAGATGCAACTACAAAATGTTTGAGAAAATCTTCCTAGGTTAGCCACAACAACTTCATGAGAAAAAAACCTTCATTAGAACCAGAAGACTAAAATGGCCTTGTGTAGGAAGTCTTCAGAAAGGGCCTCCAAGAGTAAAAACAACATCTTCATACATAGAAAAAATCTAAGTAAAACTGTCAATCAGGTCCATAGGTCCAATTTTCACCTAAGGTATGACTTGATGTGAGGTGCAAATCGGGCATATGAACCTGATTTACATTAGATAAATCATGATATTCTATGTGTAAGTCAGGTTCGTAGACTCGACATACACCTTGAAAACTGTTGGGCAACATGTGTAAGTCGGGTCTACGAACTCTCCATACACAATAAAGGCAACACAAAGGATGGTGTGGGTTGGGTTCGTAGACTTGACATACACCACAAGAATAGAGGTGAAGGTGATGTAGGTCAGGTCTACGAACCCGACATACAAAACAAGCAATTTATTATAAGGGTTTTAATACTTATGGTGGTGTTTGAGTTGTTAGACCCGAACAACACCAAAATACTACTAAAAATGGTGGTGTTCGAGTCTAGCAACATGAACATCACCGTGGGTAAAATATTAACAGTAGCTATGGGGTAAAACATTAATAGTGGCTATGATGTCATACGGGCCAAACGACCCAAACAACACCATACTCACTGTTAATCAAAACAACTTTTAACATTAAAACTATAACAAAACTAAAAATGATAAAGGGGAAACAAGAATCATACCTGAAAATTGGTGACAATGAAGTTGCGAAACTTGAAAGGTTGTTGCTCGACTAGGGCATGGTAAGTAGAGAATAAAAATGAGGATAAACCCCCAAAAAAGGTAAAAACCGATTTTGAAGAGTTTGATTTTTAAAAGAACTCAAACTCAACAAATGAAGTTTGTGGGAAATAAATGATGTAAATTGGGTCCATAGACCCGATTTGCATCAAATAGGTGCATTTTGCTTCTATGGACCTGATTTACACCTATTACTTAGAGGGAAAAACAAAATCGGGCCTAGAACTCGATTTGACACCAAGATGAATAAAATAAAACTAACACCAAGATGAATAAAATAAAACTAAGGCAAAAAGACAATAAAGAATTAAATCGGAAAAATACTTAAAGACCAAAGACTAGTAGGAAATTTTGGACAAAAATTACCCCTATTAAAATAATTAGAATGTAGAAACCATAATTGGCTAAAAATTGTGGGGTTTATCATAATCTTTTAGATTTGATTCAAGAACAAAATCTGAAAGCATGATAACAGAGTCATCTGCATCAATTGATGTTTAGCTAGTTTCTTGTTCAAGCATTGTTTATGTTTTCAATAGTTGAATGTAATCTTTTCATGCAACGATAGGAAGCTTAGGAATCCCATGCTACACATACATTGCTAGTGTCATCTTTGAAGAAATGTCCCTGGTTGATAATTAAATGAGCCTTCTCTTAGGACATAAGGCTACCCCATTGAACACCTCAATTGGTTGTGTGCATGACATATTGCACCAGCTTAATGGATACAGTGGAGACTGGTCAACACTCACTCACACGTATATAAATATGCTACATAGTTATATATAAATATAAATATGTATACACACACATTCATTCTTTGGTTTCTTTAGCCTTTTTTGTTGATGTGTATATGCATTCTATACACTTATATATATACATACTTGCACATAATTATTCATTTTTTCTCATACTCACATGCTTCATTCATATGCATACACACTTTCTAATTACTTTTTCTTTCTAGTCTTTAATCATTTTCCTTCACCCACCCATTTTTTAATTTTTCTTAGGCTTTATCTTATTTTCTATTTTCTTTCTTCCCTCTTTATTTTTATTTTTAAGTTTTAAGTTAACTTTTCTCAATTTTGCCCTTGTTGTCTCTTAGTTGCCATGTCACATCACCCCCTCTACTATTTACTTGGCCTTGGTCTACTATTTACTCATTCATTCTCTTCCCCAACTATCTTTATCTTAATTATGGATCATAAAGTATAATTCAAGAAATTGATATAAAAAAAATGGCCACCTAGTGAACTCTAGAAGCTTTCAAATTTAGTTGTAAAATTTGTTAATTAGCTAATTTTAGTGGACAAAATTTTGGTTTGTATCATTCGCTATAGGTTACAAATAAACCTTGCGATGACATATGCAAGTATTTTATATTAAGTTTGGCGATTTCACAAAGAGGATATCACCTAAATTATTGGTTGTGGTTGATATAATGTAAAAATGACACATTTCATGTCATTTAATAGAACTTAAAATGCATTGTGTATAGTTGATTAATGTTTTAGGGAGATTGTGAGATTACAAGAATTGCCTATAAGTATATGTTTACATTAAAGTACCAATTTCATTGGTTATTTATAGAGAACATTATGGACAAAGAAATGAACAATCAAAACATATTTAAAATTTAGTTACAAATATTTTCCAGAAAGAAATGGATAATCAAAGGTGGTAAACATGAGCTTAGGAAACTTATAGAGATATTTGGTAGGTGAAAAAAATAAAAAAAGGACATAGAGTGTAAGGGCAACCAAAGTTTCACATATAATAATTCAATGAACAAGAGTAAAAGAAAAACACAATTTCATATATTAAATAGTTTTAATCCAAGGAAGGTACTTGAATTGAGGGATATTAGTGATAGAAATATGTGTTAAAGTAGAAAATTTTGTGGATTACATGAAAGTATTACATGAGGAGTTAGGAAACAATTAGAAAGATTGGATGCTAAATAGAAAAAATGGAAAATGAGTCATAAGAAATATGAAGTTGGAGATGAAGTGAAAAATATATTTAAGGAAATAAATATTTCTATAGTGAACCCATAATAAGTTGAATATGAGGAAATTGATCATAAGAAAATACTCAAGTAGTGCAAAAGAAATTGGGTTTCTTGAGGACTTTAAAATATTTTTAGTATCAATATTGCTATTTTTTATAAAAAATAGCCTAGAGAAGAATGTGTAAAAGTGAATTAGATGGCACAAATATGAGAACAACATATTGGAATCATGTGCCAACTGATAATGTTACTTAAGGAAGACCTATTTGAATTGAGAGACACATATTGGAATCATGTGCCAACTAATAATGTTATTTAAGGTATTATTGATCCTAGGGAGGTTCCTGGTTAAGGTGCTATTAAGTTTCAAAGTTGGTACACTTATGTAAAGAGGGCTATTTACATCTTTCACTATTAATATTGAAGAAACTTGTAAGAATGTACAACCTGGGCTAGAAAGAAAATACTACTCACTAAGGCCCTTTGCTAGAAACAACAATACCTTAGACAAAGTGGATATGTAGAGACCTAATGACACTAACTCCCCCACCATGGCATTGTGTCATGTCCCCTTTTTACTTACTAAAAATAGTAAGTCCCCACTATCCAGAAATGGTAAGTCAAGGTTACAGGACAATTTGAAGGAAAATAATTATTAATTCAATATATTATTTGTTTTGATGCAAACCAAGTTTATCAAACAAATAAATATTAAATTAATGTCCTATTTGGTGGCATTGATTTTTGGAAAGTTTCCTTGGAATCTTTGGTTAAGTTTGAATTTGTTTCCTTCTCAAAAGATATTTAATTTAAATATATTTCTCTCTTTTTGGCATGAGGATATGGAGAAACTTCACTTAGATGGTTTGTTGGCTTTTAGTGTTAATTCACAGTTTTGGTAAAGTTGGCAACTCCTGGCGAGTTTCATGACACTTGGCAAAGGAAAGTTTCCTTTTTCTTGGAAGTTATATTTTGGCACCCATTTTGGTTTGAATGTATATATATTGAGAAATTGGGATTTTGAAAATTATTCTTGTTTTCATATTTGACAAAGCTTTGGCTTGTTTCTTCAAAGACCGATAAACCTGTGGAGAAGGAGATTGAATAACATGAGTTTGAAGGTTTCCTGGTGCACTAAGGATGATATTATGAGGTTCATCAAGGTGATCTAAGGTTGGGAGACCGAGGGTTTCTGGGAGTAATCTCATTTAGAGGTTACCATTGTGCTTGAGGATTTGGCAGTTACAACAGTTTCAAAGTTTTTCTTGCCAACAAGGGTTTGAAGTGGAAGTTTGGGGTTTGAATGTTGTATTTGTTGTAGATGTTTATGGACTCATTGTAAGCACATGTTTTTTGATATTTATTTGTATTTATTTTTATTACATTATAATAAACCTTGTGTGAAGTTTGAAGTGTTTTCCTTGCAAGTTGGGTTGAGTTTCTATGTAGTTTTGTAATAAGATTGTATTTCAGATTTTGGTTGTGTTTTATAATAGCATAGTGGTTGTTCATCTCTTTTATTCATGTCCAAGACTGATATATTATCATTTTGTAAATAAATTATAAGTTGGTTAAAGTTTCTTGTTGGTTGGGTTGTTCGACAGTGCCTACCAAAGCTACATTTTGGATCTCAGTTTTATAATATTTGTTTCAGAAGTGGTTTGCTGCATAAATCAATTTATGATAGTCGTATAAATTATCTATTACTCTTGAAAACATGATTATTTGAAATTATTTTGAGCTCCATGTGTTTTTACCCATTTTTAGGGTGAGTTCATAAACAAATTTTTTGATGGTATTTAGAATATTTCTCAAAGAATATTACACATGGGCACACCAAATGTCATTCCCAAGAGGTTCACATACCTTTTTAATCAAAGAATTTCATACCTCACAATGAAGGGTACGTGAAGGGTTAACTTGGGGATACGATCCACATTCCCTGAATTAGCAAGTATGGGTTTTGGTTATGTACACCAAATGGTTTACCTAGTCATAATTTAGGGACTCGATGGCTATCCATTCGATGATGACTCACTTAAGATCCTGTCCTAGTTCTCACGATAATATTTTTACATATCTCACACGAATGTGGATACTGGGGGAATTCTTGGGATACACTTTTCACCAAGAAGACTCGGGTTTTCACCCTAGCCCATTTATATAGTGGACCAAATTGAAAGTACCACTTTGAGTCTTTCCCTCTTAAAGGTCAAATGTAGCGAGATACAAGATCTCTAATGAAATATCATGGTTTCTCTTGTACCCACCAAAGGGGAGAGGATACCTCGATGATATTTCGGGTTCTAATCTAACAACATAAAAATGTAGGTCAAACTCTTTGATCACCCAAATTTTCACAAGGGGAGAGCATATACCTACTACCTTGCAAACATGACAAATAATCTTAAGAACTACTCAGTTAAAAATTCACCTAAACATGCACTTAGTGATAAAAATAAGTCTTCAACAAGCAAACCTGCAAAACCACAAGTTAGTAGTTTATCCAATTTGTCTTCTACGGTCATGAGAAAGTTGCACAAAGTGTTAGTGTGAGAAAAAAATTTGAAAATTACTAAGCATAGGTAGAGATGGTGTTTTGCTTGTGCAGACGTTGAAGCCGAGGTATATACACAATTTTAGGGCCTTATAGAAAATAGTTGGTTTTAAAAATAGAACAACTAAAAAGTCCTGCAAACACCATAAAGATGTTAACACACAAACATTGTTTTAGAGGCATATATGTCGATTCAGGGTCATGCAACAGATAGACAATTAAAAAAAATAGAAGATTATAAAACCTATAGAGATAGAAAAGCTATTAAAGTAGAGACATTGATGTAGAAGCAAAGATGTTGTTTCACAAGTGGAGATGCCATTTTAGTGACCTGTAGAGAACAATTAGCATAAAAATAGATTAAATTAAAAAATATTGCAAAACACAGTGAACTTGTTGATGCATAGACACTGTTCTACATAATCAAATACGTTGATTCAAAGGTAGAGACGCCGCTTCGCTTACCTGTATGTGTCAACTCACAAAAAATTCAATTTTTTGGTTATAATTTTAGGGATGTGGGTCCCTCTAGGTGTGCCAAAATAAAAGATAACAAAAGGTAATATGCCAATAAACATGTAAAACACCTAAACTAAGTGCAAAAGAATGAAATCATATACCTTCAAGCTCCATAGATTAAGTGGCAAATGGATGTACCCATGTCCATTTGATTTTCTCTTTTATAATTGAGTGTTGGATGCTATCCTAATAACACAATAATAGGCTTGAAATGATATAAGTGACGATGGATGTTCAAATGATGAGGGACTTGTAGAGGAAATTGAGCATAATGATGTTATGGAGGATAAATTGGATGATCAAATGGGCATGATAAGGATGCAAAATGGAGTGAATATGGTGATCAAACAAACAACACAAGATTGCAAATTAAGTGGGTCATTTGTGAAGGGAGGAGACTCCAATTTATAGATTTTTGAATTTGAAATGGACGATTGAGATTGAGAGTTGATGAAGGGCTAGGATTGAGTGAGAGAAGATGAGGTGGCTTGGGTTTATTGCCTTGTGACGTAAGTCACAAGGTGGACAGTCTTGGAAAGAACACTTGTCATGGGGAAGAGGGTAAGGTGTGCTCACACACATGTGAGCACATCTTGGGAACAACATGAGGATGAAAAGTGGAAACACTTTTAGCAAAGTGTAAGAGCCATATGATAGAGGATGATGACATGTGGATGAAAGAGGGAAGTGTAGGGTGGCTCTTACACATGTGTAAGCACCCAAAGGTCAAAGGTGAGGTGGAAGTAGAAATGACTTGTGCACGCAAGTGCATTTAAGAGGGGGAGTCACATGTGGACTTGGGGGACGCGAAGGAATTTAAATTGTGGAAAATGGTTAATGAAGGTTAGACCCTGGTTAATAAGCTTGATGAAGGGGATCAATAGGAAGATTTGTAGGAATCAAGGTATTAGCTAATAATTGTAAATTAATTAACTGATTGGGCTTAGGATAACTATTAAATAATTTGGCTAAGGTTGAGAATTAAATGAGAAATTTAGAAGAATAAGGGATTATATAATTAATCTATTTGGGAGGATAAAATTAACTAAATATAATTTAATTAATTTTTAAAAGAATGATAGGCTAATATTATTAATAAAATTAATTATGTGAGGAGGAATACTTAATTAATTTAATTAATTTTAGTTGTCTACACTTCCACTTGATAACATAATAATATTTTGGCAAAGGCACCCCCACACCAGGGACGACATTCTCTAGGACATCCTCTCGCTCCCCTAGGAAATAACTCCATATCAACTTTTTGCACATCTTTCCTACCATATCCTTTGGTTCTCCTACATCAAGCACTGTAGCTAAAAACATGGTTGAGATAGCTGTATTGACCCTATGCTTATGGTCATATTTCAAAAAAATATCCTCTAGGATGACCTTCACCACATGAATAATGAGGTCGTGGTTCGACTTGAAAATGCACTTCAAACTTTTATTAGTTACCTCCCCTAGGAAGGCCATTTAGTGATTTTTGCAAACTAGCCACAAAGGGGTATCCATTTTTGCTATCACTTCGAAGAAACAATGACTCACATCTCATTACCAATCTCAAAATAAAGACTAGCTTTTGCAAATGCTAGACTATTCACATGCTTCTCTCTCCAAATTAGAAAGTTAACATTCATTCCTCATACACCCCCATCACCTCACATCTGCTCGCTATTAAGAAAAAATGATGACAAAGTCCTTGTGATGTGGAAGGGAAACTTCACCTTCCCTCCTGTAATGACTAAGTTGCCAACTCCTATCCCATTGCTTGTTTGGCCAGGTTGTCGACCACCTCATTCCCCTTATGAAAAAACACGTGTTATTTTGAAGTCATTGAGTTTGCTAATCAGCTCCCAAATTGGTACTAACCATTTTTTGAGTTTCTAATTGGGTGTCTCTTTTTGCCAAATCGCATTAATAGTGAGGAGAAAGTCACCTTCAAGATGCAAACACTTTGGTTTGAATTATAAACCACATTTTAGTCCTAGGGGACTTGCTCAAAATTCAACGTCTTTAGTTGTTGTTACTCCTAAAATTTCACTTTTCTTGCTCAACCCTTTGCAATTGTGATCCATAGCCACACACTATGCCTCGTTGTTCCTATGATTGCCCTTTGAAGTACCATTAAAATTTGATTTCACCCACCCTTTCTCCAGAGTAGTCCATGCTACTCCTAGCCTCAGATTCGAAGGAAGATCAACCTTCTAAGCCCCATGAACAAGGAAGGGGGGGGGGGGGGGGGGGAGATAGTATACAATTTACATTATTAGTTTAAAATATTTTAACAATAAAGAAACAATATTTAATAAAATGTTAATGAATAGTTATATATTTTTAATCCTTGTTGAGAGCAATACTAATGCATCTAATGCATTCAATTTCTTTTATTAGTTTAGCCAATGAACATATAGAATTAAAAAAATTGAGCAATAATTTTACAGTCTACATTTAATTTTCTATTTTAATGATTATAAATATGACATTTATCTTTCCTTCTATTGATTCATGTTGAGAATAGTCAATAGAAAAATCACTTTTTTTTTTTTTTTTTAAAAGTACATGTCTAATCCAATGCATTTAAATTCTTGAATCAAATTTCAAATCTATTAATGATTCCAATAGTATGAGTACTATTATATACATCATGGTAGTCATTTCAAGTTAATATGAAACTAAATTTTTGTCAAAATAAAATTAACTTTAAATTTATTTTGTCTCCTTAAATGATATTTCTAACGTTACTCAATTTCTAATCTCTTGTTTACTTATCCACCTAATATTTTATTTCGTCCACATACTCTTTTTTTGTTAGTCCAAGGTATCCCAATGACCCAACATCTCGTCCTCGACACATACTCTTTATCATTCAACTTTTCTCTACAATTATTTTATGCTTCCTATTGTATATTCTTTTTAAATAATTTAACAACCAAATCAAAACCAATATTTCCAATAAAGAAGTATTTGTCCCCAACCAAGAAAATAAATCATGAAAGAGACGTTTTAATTTTTAAACTGCTTCTTATTAAATACTTTTATCTCTCTTTTAACTTCTTTTGTGACCTGTTTCGGCACGAGCCTTTGTTTCACCTTCATCCTAGAGAGACACTCGCAAAAGGACATCCCAAATGGGTGTCGTTGCCTTACTTTAACAGATCCTTTCTTTTCATTGAAAACAATACAATTTATTTCATGTTTTGCATATCACAGAGGTGATTCTGTCTTCTCCAAGATTGCCAGAACTCTCCTCTTTTCTGATCAACATGACAGTCGCGGAAGCTGACGACATGTCTCACCTTCTGAAACTTCCAGAAGAACTAATTGTGTGCATACTGAATAAACTCGGTTATGAAAATTTGATCACTGTTGGATTTGTGAGCAAATCCCTTTATCATTTGGCCTCAATGGATATACTATGGAGGAACTTCTGCCTTGAGTGGGAGGGAATCATAAAATTGGATGAATGGAGGAGGGAGCTGAATTCAGGGAGGGCTCTGTTCAGATTGCTCAGGTCTTTTCAGAAATTGATTGGGTTATGGAGTTCTACAGAGCTTTATCCCAGAGGTGGGATCCTCCACATTAATTGGGTATGTATAAAAATCTATTTGTCACCACGGTTTTTCTTTTAATTCTTATATGCCCCGGACTTGCCATGCATATCGTTGCCTATCTTTTTGATCCCTCCGAAGAAGCGAGTTTAGTTAAAACAGCAGTTCTGAGCAAAATTAAAAGGAACATCTAACCTCAAGAAAGAAACTGGAGACCACAAGATAGTTTCATAGCTCGTGTCAATTGGATGTTTTATGCACATTAGATCCTAGTTATTGAAAACGATACAACTTATTTCATGTTTTGCATATAGAAACCACAGAGATAATACTGTATTCTCCAAGATTTCTAGAACTCTTTTCTTTTCTGATCAACATGACAGTCGCAGAAGCCGAAGATATATATCATCTTCTGAATTTTCCATTGGAAGTAATTGTCTGCATACTGAATAAATTCGGTTATGAAAGTTTGATTACGTTAGATTTGTGTGCAAATCTATTTACCATTTAGCCTCAATCGAGGAACCTCTGCCTTGAGTGGGAATCATAAGAGTGGATGAATGGAGAAGAGACATGAATTCAGGGAAGGCTCTGTTCGGATTGCTCAGGTCTTTTCAGAAATTAATTAGGGTATGGAGTGCCACAGAGCTTTATCCCAGAGGTGGGATTCTCCACATTAATTGGGGTATGTATAAAAATTTATTTGTCACCACGCTTTTTCTTTTAATTCTTGAAGGCCCTCGACTTGCCATAGCAGATCGGTGCCTATCTTAGAAGCGAGTTTAGTTAAAACAGGAGAATCTCTCAGCAAACTTAAAAGGATAACATCTATCTTCAAGAAAGAAACTGTGATACTTAAAGATTAGTTTTATAGCTCTTGTGGCAAATGGCTGTATTGTGTAGATTAGAGCCTAGTTATTGCTCAACGGTCCATAAATTCTTTGGTCCCATGGACATTATTAAAAAATTTCATTTCATTTCACCAGGCCTCTCACACAGTTTCTATTAGAATATTGTAATGTTCTTTAATGGTCATCTTAGTCGTCTTTAATTTATTTAGTTAGTTTCTGTCATCTTAGTTGTCTTTAGTTTATTTAGTTAGTTTCTATTTTCAGCTTTAGTTTACGATTGTTTCTTTTAGAAACATCGTCTCTTGTAAATTCTTTATATAGAGCTCTCGCTCTATTGTTTCATAACATCGAATATTTTAACATGGTATCAGAGCCGGTTTGAGCCTATCTCCCTCATGGGAGGGCTCAGGATTATGGGAAGGCTTTTATGGTTCTCTGTTTTGTTGCGGATTTGCAAAGGTGGGTTTTTCAAACCCATGAAGGGTTTTGACCCGTCTTCTAGGCAAAGATCGTGTAGGATTTTTGCATGCAGAATTTCGTGGGCTCTTTTGGAGCTATTATTCAATTTTTTTGTGAGTTCGTAGATCTGTGTTAGTGGACAATTTAGGTGCTGCATTTGAAGATCGTGGAGGTTTTCTTATGTTTTTTCGTGCACACAAATTTTTGGTTTATGTTCGCGACTATGGTGTTTCAGATCTGCAACCCGCATTTGTATTCTGCATTCTGTGACCTAGGGTTTCAGATCCTGTGTACCTGCAGTCTAGGGCTATGTGGAGTCAGGCCTTGTTCGATGTCATCATCTCCTTGCAAAAATGCGACTAGGGCATGCAATCTGCCTCATTTATTTTGCTGGCAGGTAGTGCATTCCTTGACATAGCGTAGGACATTGTTTTTTAATCCTTTCCAATTGAACCTTTCTCTTACCTGACGATACGTTTTGAAATACCTAGGATGCCCTACTAAAGGAATATCATGCATAGATTGGAGAATTCTTTCTTTTAGCTTCGATCCTGGAGTTAAATAAATTCTGTCTTTGTAATAAATAACATCATTAACAATTTTATATTTATCATCCTGTATGTTACCATCTAGCAAATCACATGCAAAATAATCTTTTGAATACTCGACTAGCAATAAAGATTTCCAATCAGCTGTTACGACCGATAACGCATTGATTCCAGGCCTTCTAGATAAAGCAACAGCAACAACATTATTTTTACCTTTTACATATTCAATCTCAAAGTCATAAGCTTGAATTTTACTGATCCACTTTTGTTGCCTGTCATTTAAATCTTTCTGTCCCAAGAAATATCTCAGACTGTTATGGTCAGTTTTCACCACTAATCTGCTACCAACCAAGTATTGTCTAAATTTTGTCAAAGCATGCATGATTGCCAACATTTCTTTATCATAGATAGAATATAATTTCTCAAGTTTATTAAGTTTCCTGCTTTCATAAACTAGAGGGTGTTTGTTTTACATTAAAACTGCCCCTATTCCATCACCAGAAGCATCACATTCCAACACAAAAGGCTGATTAAAATCTGGAAGAGCAAGTACTGGACAAGAACTCATTACCTCTTTAAGTTTCTCAAATACCTGTTGAGCTTCCTTAGTCCATCTGAATGCCCCCCTTTTTGGTTAGATCTGTCAAGGGTGCCCCATGCTGTGAAAAACCTTTGACAAACCTCCTGTAATAACTGCATAAACCAAAGAATCCCCTTAATTCTGAAAGGTTCCGTGGTGGTGGCCAATCCAAAATGGCTCTCATCTTTTCTTGATGAACCTGTACCCCTGTTGCACTGATCATACGCCCTAAATACAAAATTTCAGTCATTTCGAATTCACATTTAGACACCTTTGCATATAGTGATTGTGATTCCATAATCCCAAGGACTATATCAATATGTCTCAAATGTTCTTCCCAAGTTTTGCTATAAATCAATATATCATCGAAGAATACTAGCAAATATTTCCTTAACTGTTTGTTAAAAATATGATTCATACAGGACTGAAATGTTGCCAGAGCATTAGTTAGACCAAACGGCATAACTAAGAATTCATAATGACCATAATGACAACGGAAAACAGTTTTATGAATGTCTTGTTCTCTTAACTTAATCTGGTGATACCCTGATCTCAAATCAATCTTAGAAAAATAAATAGCACCATGCAATTCATCTAACAATTCATCAATTTGAGGAATTGGATACCTGTTTTTGATTGTTTTCTTGTTAAGAGCTCTATAATCAATACACATTCGAAGAGTTCCATCTTTCTTTTTGACCAATACTACAGATGATGCAAAAGGACTAGAACTAGGTCTGATGTGCCCCATATCCAATAATTCCTTAATTGCTTTTTCTATTTCATCCTTGAATGTTTTAGGGTGTCTGTAATGAGTAGTAATTACTGGTTTAGCACCTTCTTCTAATTCAATAGTATGTTCAAAACCTCTATCAGGTGGGACTCCTGGGGGAATATCATTAAAAACCAAATGATGTGAATCTAATACTGTTAACAAATCAGCTTGATAAGGTTTAGATTCAAAACCTGATACCTTGTTGGAGATTAAACATTGTGCTGACCATGCCACATCCCCATGTCTGAAAATAGCTTCCATTCTTTTCGCACTGACGATCCTGGGACCACTATTAGACATACCACGAAGGACTACCTTCTTATCATCAATTTTAAAAGAGAATTCCATTCTTTTAAAACTCTGTGTGTATTCATCTAATGTTTCCATCCATTGTATGCCCAAGACCACATTAGTGTCAGCTAAATCGATCACATAGAAATCATCAGTAACAGTGTAATTGCCAAGAGTAATATTCAATTTAGGAACTTTATGAGTGCTAGACAAATTAGTTCCACCTGCTTCTTTAACATCAAATCCTTCATGTGTTTCAGTTTGCAAACCACATTTTTCCACAAGTGCTGCATCTATAAAGTTATGTGTAGAACCACTATCAAGCATAACAATTACACGCTGTCCATTCAAAACTCCTCTAACTCTGAAAATATTATAATGTGGGGTTCTTGTCATGGATGCTATTACTCCTTCTCTTTGTTTGGTACCTATTTCTGACTCAGTGTTCTGTGGTGCTCATTCTATGTTAGGATCAACATTCTCATCATCCTCACTGTCAGACATAACCTCAATATAATGAATTTTTCCCTTCCCCAAACATCTGTGTCCAGGCTGCCATGCTTCCCTACAACTGAAACATAGTTTTTTCCTTCTGAGCTCTTCTCTTTCCTCTTTATCTAGCCTGTTTTTTGGGAAGTCATCTTTGTTGAAAGGTTGTTTGTCTTTTTCTGGTTTAGGAGATGGTCCTTTGTTAAAAACTTTTCCTTTTGAAGATGGTTCCAATTCTCTTGCTCTTTTGAGAGCTGTTTGTAAAGTTAGGGGGTTTAAGGATTTAACCGACCCTTTGAGGGAATTAGACAATCCATCTATAAATATCACAATCTTGTGTCTTTCTGAGATTTCAGTCACTAAGACAGCCAATTTTTCGAATTCAGAAATATATTGTCCAACAGTTCCAGTTTCCTTAAGCTTAGTCAATTCTTTAAGATGTAATTTAGGATCTTTAGAATCAAACCTATCAATAAGTTTCTTAGTGAACTCAACATAAGTACCTATCAAATTATGACCGAAGGTTATTTGTCCATGATGCCACCATTCATGTGCTACACCGTCAAGATGTAACACAACATATTTAATTGCTTCTTCTTCCATCATAGGGTTTAATTGGAAGTATGTATCTAATTTTTGCACCCAAGCCCGAGTAGTTGTCTTACCTGAACCATCAAAATAAGGAATGGACATTTTTCCAATTTTTCTTTGTAATTCACTGTTATTTCCCCACTGTCCTCTTGGCCTATGTTTCATTTTGACATCAAAATATTCTCTAAATGTCATTGACGATCTGAATTCTTCACCGGAACCTAACCAATCTTGATGTATTTCTTCGTGTATTTCTCTTATTGTAGGTTCATTTTCAGGTGGCTGGTTTCGAGCAGTAAATGTAGGCATAAATGGTCTAGCTGTTCCCGTTCTTTCTGGCTGATTATTAACTGATTGTTCATCTCTACCCCCATTGTTTCCCCCATTATTGTGATGTTGATTATTCTGTCTCCCATTATTTTGGTGCTGATTTATATTATTGGCCATAAACTGGGTCATCAAGTTGGTCATTCTATTAACGTTATTTTGCATATCCCGCTGACTTCTGATCAGTGCAGCCAATAAATCCCTATTATTATCTGGGTCTCCCATGTTAGTTTCAAAGATAATTTCTTCGTCAATTTCTGTGTGGCTATCCTCAATTTCAAACGAAATAGACGTACTACTCTGTGTTGAAGGAGAGTTTGTAAATCTGTTTTGACGGGCCCTAGTACTTTGAAAATTATAATTTCCTTGGTGCATTAATTTTTTTTCTGAAATACCCTACAGGCTGGCAGGATTCAAAGCTCTGATACGACTGTCAAATTCCCTACTAAGGACCGTTTGCAAAGGAGCAGTTTATACAAAGATACAATTTTACTTATTTATAGGTGAAATGCCAATGAACTTAATTAAGCAATGCAACCCGTATAATCCAAACTTCATTTCATTTTTTTATTGATTTTCATAACAAGTATTGTACAGACATTTATAGAGAGTTTATAATGCAAAATAGAGCACCTGTAGATTATCCGCAACTGTCAATGTCTCCTTTTGTGGTTGGCTACCTTCAAGGAGTTTTGGAACTCCCCTGTGATGCAAGTTATCAACGGCTTCAGCATCAAGTATTTACCGAATGAAGTTTTCGGCTTGTTGCAATTCCATCCCAACTTCCACTCACCACACAAAGACATATAACATCACGCACCCGATATCGGGTCTCTCCGTTCACTATGGAATAATGGATGTGCAGCCGTCGACTCCGTTAATTGGTGTTCACGTGCCGAGTGCGTCTTCCACCTTCAATCTCCTAGGCCCCACGGTAATGCATAGAAATCCTTTTCACTACGAAAGATCTCTGAATACATGGCAATGAAATGCACGACAATATGTGGGTCGCCTGAGAGCCACGATAATGTCTAGAATTGCGAACCTTTTCACCAAGGTTGATGGACGGAATACATGGCAGCGCACAGATAGAGTTCCTGATAATGCATTGGTTTCTTCACGGTAATTACAGTTTGCACAGAACTTGCGGGTCTTTCCTTCAAGGATGATGGGCGTATCTGTGTGTGATGCTTGTCCGAGTCTACCTCTAATGCCGACTTCCCTTACGAACAATGTGATGGAAAACACGCCTCTGTGACTCAATTCTTTGATTCCAATAGGCCAAAGCAAGGCTGGCAAAAGGAATTATCTTCCACTGTTGATATCCCGTGGATCATCAATCTTCACTGGGTTACTTTCATAAATAAAATCTGCCTTTCTCCTTATTTGCCAAGCTTATTTATAAGATACAAACAGGTAAAAGTCCCTTAAGGAACCAACTCCCGTAGATTAAAACATTAAAGAATAGTTAAGCAACCAATATTCAACGTTAATCTTTATTAAAAAGAATTATTATAATATATCATGCCAAAATGATATAATATTAAGGAAGTTCACTTTATTAAAATCAAACTAGGCTTAATTTGACGGTGACTTTGATGGGGACATTACAGTTAGTGGCAAGCTCATGCCGCAGAATGTTCTGAGAAGAAGGTGGCAGCCTTTTCTGTTTTTCTCTGGGTAGTTAGAACGATGACATGATCATTAAGGGAGGTTAATAGAATATTGTAATGTTCTTTAATGGTCGTCTTAGTCGTCTTTAATTTATTTAGTTAGTTTCTTTCATCTTAGTCGTCTTTAGTTTATTTAGTTAGTTTCTATTTTCAGCTTTAGTTTATGATTGTTTCTTTTAGACACATTGTCTCTTGTAAATTCTTTATATAGAGCTCTCGCTCTATTGTTTCATAACATCGAATATTTTAACAGTTTCAACAGGTCTCATGGAATTGAAAACATCACATGAACATAGAAAACACTTAAACAAACACAATGAAAAAGAAGCCAATGACTGAACATGAGGGATAACCTGAAGAAACCTCAATTTGGGTGGAAAACTCCACCAAGAGAGTTAATTGCTTCTCATGGCCACTAATGAATCCAGTTAAGTACACTGTTGTGAGTCTCTTACATGATCAATCAAGTTTCAAACATGAAAACAAGACTTGTATAACCTACGATGTAGTTTGTTCCTCCTAATACTCTATTCAATTGTGACATTCACTGACAATTCTGAAACTATAAGAGAAAAATATGAGTGCCAACTCTTGCAACATCGTCAAGTTTGCTCGTCATATACTTTCACACATTCTATTGGCTCTCAAACATAAAAACCAATGCATAGAAGTCGACGAGAATTGTCAAAACTCAAAACACTTACATACCTTGTGTTGCTTTTGACAAAATCGCTGATTTTGCTAAGGGTGAATCTGTCATGTCTTGCCCAAAATTACGGCTTTATAAATACAAGTCGCAGCACTGAAAACATGAACAACTAAAATATGAAAGTCGACCTTGATTAAAATGATGATTAGGGCTGACTAGGGGAATAAATAAATAAAAAGTTAGCAATAATTAATTAAATTAAGGCCGACCAGGTATTAGGGAAAAAATTAAATTAAATTAATATCATTTCAGTGCTGGCCAACTTGTCTAAATTGGCAAACAAAACAAGTTTATATACCTGGCTGACCAGCATATGAATAAGGGCAGGCAGCGATAACTCTTAATATATATAGCAGCGATCTCACATAATGATTCCAACGAGTTATGCCCATATTAATAAATTAATTAAACACCAAAGGGTGCAATTCACACAAGGTTCCAGCGGTTCATTTAGAAAAGACACCGTTGTCACAAAAGCTTGCACCCTTGCTGAGCTATCAACTCGACAACCTTGTGAAACATGGAAACAACCCCGAAGTATGGGACCTTGCGCAAGGGGGTTGAATCTCTAGAGAAGGCCGATTTCCTTCTCAATCCAGGTGCAGGTGTTGAACCAACTCAACACTTCAAATCTTACTTCTAAGCCCATCCTAACAGCTTGCAGAGGAAAAGGGAAGAGAGAAATGCTTAAAATGAAAGGAGGTGATGCACCAAGATAAGAGATGTTTTTCTCCCCACCCAAAATGGCACAAAGAATCAACTGAAATGCCCAGGAGATGCACAAACTCCAGTTGTATGAATGACCTCAACACACGTATGGAGGTTAGAACTCGTTGAATGTCAAGAGGGGAGAAGGTTTCCCACAAGTCACACTCAGAAATAAATTAACACAACATATATGAGAGAAGAGCCACAAAACATACACCTATGATGAAGGTAAGGAAACATACACATCATGCATAAGTTGAAGGAAGGCAAGAATGATACTTTCAATTCATTCAAAGGCTAATGGCCAAACTTATAGTTGAAGAAATG
Organism: Cryptomeria japonica; assembly: GCF_030272615.1. Taxonomy (NCBI): domain Eukaryota; kingdom Viridiplantae; phylum Streptophyta; class Pinopsida; order Cupressales; family Cupressaceae; genus Cryptomeria; species Cryptomeria japonica. The sequence continues at coordinate 799,352,439 of NC_081409.1, forward strand.
CAAAATATATAAGTCTTTAAGAGAAGTGAAAGAGCATAGAATAGCTCAAGCCAGCAAGAAGAGAACCCTTTACAATGAGGCCTAACAACCTTATATAGAAAACTGGTTGCAAGAGTTGTTGGAGCATTTAAAACCTTGAGTGTTTATCACACCATCTAGAAGTGTTGCAAGCCGGAAGGAATTTGGGAAGACTTCGGAAGCACAAGTTGCCGAACCGGGGAAGACTAAGGAAGGAACTGGAAAAGGGGCTAAGGAACGAACTTTGGAACCTCAGGGTTCCGGAATTCCGGGGGAGAGGGAAAAAGGTAAGGAAGGAACTTCGGAATCTCGGGACTCTGGAGTTCCAAGGAAGAGGAAGGAGACTTAGCAAAGGAACTTTGGAACCTTGGGGTTCTGGGGAACTGGAAAAGGGGCTAAGGAAGGAAATTCTGAAGCTCGAGGTTTCGGAGTTTCGGAGGAGAGGGAAAAGGCTAAGGAAGGAACTTCGGAACCTCAGGGTTCCAGAGTTGGGGAAGAGAGAAAAGGCAGCAAAGGAAGGAACTTCGGAACCTTGGGGTTCCGGAGTTCCGGGGAAGAGAGAAAAGGCTAAGGAAGGAACTTCCTCTAGACAAGACAACACTTCACACTTCATAATTCCACTGCTTTTCTCCTTCATCAACTGGGGTAGTGCCGGTCCAGGGATCGTATCTTTGATCGGTTCTCACCGATGGACCAAGGGTGTCATAAAATGACAACATTTTTGGCGATCTCTGTGGGATGCTTGCCTGCTAAGCCTGAAGTCTAGAAGCCTTGAGCATCCATTGGGCACTGAGTCATTGAAAAGACCCAAAACATGTGTGCACCATCACTTGGAGGGAAACTGGAAACTAGAGCGCACACTCTCTTAAGGAGGATGCGGCAGGTGCACAAGCACTTATGAAAGCAAAACAACCTCTAGTCTAATATTTACATAGTCATCAACACCCTTTTTAGAAGCAAGGCTTGAGATGAATCCCATTCATTGGGATTGGAAGAACTTCGCCATCAAGCCTGGAGAGATGAAATGCATTGGCCTCCTTGCAACTAGTGATGACATATGGACCACTCTAGATAGCATCAAATTTGGAGTGTCGTCCAACTTTGGCTCTGTCTGCATCCCACTTTAGAACTAGATCTCCCTCTTTGAAGGCCCTATTAGTAGCCTTTTTGGTCAAAAACTCTCTTGACCTGTTCTTGATGAGTCTCAAGTGTATGTATAGCCTGACCACTAACCTCCTCCAACTCCATCAGCTCAGCTAGCCTTACTGTCATAACATCATTCTCTGTCAATTCCAGTTGATGTGCTAGTTCAAGAGAGGGTAACTCTAGGGAAGTTGGGAGTCTTGCTTCCTTCTTATATACCAGCATGAAAGGGGAGTTACTGATCACCCTCTTGGGTGTGATTTTGTTAGCCCATAAGGCTGTCCTCAACTTAGTATGCCATGCCCTCTGGTTGTCTTCAATCATCCTTTTAATTATCCTGATGAGGTTCTTGTTGGAAGATTAAGCTAAGCCATTACCTTGAGGGTAATAATTGGATGACGTCTTCAAGTATACACCATGCTTCACTGCCCAAGACCTGATTTGGGTTCCAAGGAATGCCTTGGCATTATTTGATATGATGGTGGAGGGGACACTGATTCTTGTCACAATTCCATCAAGGAATTCCAATACTGAGGCCTCAGTGGCATCCCTCAATGCAATTGCCTCTGTCCACCTAGGGAAGTAATCTATTGCGGCCAAGATCCACTTGTGGCCAGCACTAGAGGGTGGATTTATCATGCCAATGAAGTCTAAACCCCATTGTGCGAATGGTTGATCTGCTCGGATGGGGTGAAGAGGTAGGGCAACTAGTCTTTGATTTCCAGAGAAGAAAGCACATTTCTTGCAATTCTTCACCCATCTATGTGAGTCATTGAATAAGGATGGCTAGTAATAACCAACCCTCATTATTTTGATAGCTGTAGTCCTTGCAGAGAAGTGACCCCCTGAAGAGCCATCATGAAATTCTTCTAACAATCTGCTGACTTGATTTTGCTCGATACATCAATAAGACTCCATTAGAGTCTCTTCGAAAAAGGGTGCCATCCACTAAGACATAGGGGATGGACTGCAACCCGAAATTCCTTCTTTTGGTCCTGTCCAAACCTTGGGGGTATCTACCTTCCATTAAGAAGGTGGTCATGTCACTTACCCAATTGAATTGAGTGTTGTTGCTAGTTGGTTGATCCTCCTGTAACACAAGGGCAACCTTTGAAGTAGTCTCATAAGATGAGACAAGCTGTTCACATAGGCCCTTGCCTCTTACAAGCTTGGTGATCTTGATGCTGATGTCGTATTCCATGACCTTGGTTATCCACCTAACCCTCTTCTCACTGATGTCCTTGTTTAGAAGGAAATCCTTGACACTTGCATGTGGAACTAAGAGTTGGATCCTGTTGTTAGACAACATGTGTCTGAACTTCTTCAACGCCCTTACCACAGTGAGGACCTGCTTCTCTACATAGCTATACTTAAGCTCATGGTACTTTAACCCCTCACTAAAGAAAGCAATAGGTTGCTCCAAATTATCATCATTCAGCTGTGTTTGAACAGCTGAGATGCTGGATTCTCCTCCGAAGGTATAGAGGACAAAATCCCTTTCATAGTTAGGGTTGACAAGGGTAGGGGCCCGAGCAATTGCTTGTTTAATCTCTTCAAAACTGGCCCTCCCCTCCTTGGTCCAATTGGAAACCAACTTTTTCTTCAACATGGAGGTGAGGGGTTTTACCATGGTGGTGTTGTGACCATTTCACACATCGCACCATCAAAATGGGGACCCCCTCTTGTTTTTGGGTCTTGCTTTCTCTTTGCTTGGCTTTTCTCTGCTTGTTAGTTGTTCTGAGTGAGTTAGTGGTGGCCTAAGTTTGGTAAGTTAGGGTTTCCTTCGTTGAAGCTTGCCTAGGGTTTCTTTTAGGGCCAAATTTGACCTAAGCTTGGGGAAGTCATTTTTTCTCTACTTAGAACCCTGACGTAATTTTAGCAGGATCTTGCCTTAGAAAGATGGAGAATGTATATTTTGCAAAGAGGTTTTGAAGAGTTTGAGTTAGGATGAGTCAAGGTTGTGAGTTGTTAGGCCAGAGTCTTGTCTTCTATTGAGTCAGAGTCAATTGGATGAAGCAAGTGATCGAAGAGTAGGCACGAAAGATGAATGCTAGCATGAGAAAGCTTGGAAGGATGTAATTATAAGAGATTGGCTTGAAAATTTGAGAAAAGGTTAAGGATTTGAGCTCAAAGAAGAATTTCGCTCCTGATCCTTCTAAAGGGTCCAGAGCGAATTTCCTAATATCTCCTTTTCTGGTCCTAATTTGCATAGAAAACCTTGTCCTTATGGCGGTATGAAGAGAGCATTGATGTTTGCAACAATGAGAAGTGATGAAAAGTGAGGAATTTGAACATAATTGCAAATTTCGCTCCTGACCCTTCCAAAGGGTCTAGAGCGAAATCCTCCTAATACCCTAATTCTTCACCAAAGTCATTGAATGGTTGGGCAAATTTGCAAGATTATGGAAGGAAAAGGATCAGAGATCAAGTTTAAGACAAAGCCAAGTGAATGGAAGGAAAAGGATCAGAGATCAAGTTTAAGACAAAGCCAAGTGAAAAGGAGGTGAATTAAGCCTAGAAGAGCAATTTCGCTCCTGACCCTTCCAAAGGGTCCAGAGCGAATTTCTTCATAAGGCCTTTTACCTTGCTCAAACCTATGAACTAATCCATTCCTAAGCATTCTTGAAGGCAAATAACTTGTTTTTTAATGAGGAAAAGTTGAAAATGAAGTCAATGATGGAAAATTGAGCCTAAAACATCAATTTCGCTCCTAACCCTCCCAAAGGGTCGAGAGCAAAATTCTTGGGAAACCTTATTTCCTCACTAAAACCTTGAAATGAACACCACTGTGAGAGCAAGTTGACTTGATGGTGATAGAAGGAGGTTTGACAAGTTAAATTCAAGGCAAAGAAAGGAGAAAAGAAGTGTGAAATGAGCTTAAAGACAAATTTCGCTCCTGACCCTTCCAAAGGGTCCAGAGCGAAATTTCTTAAAAATACTATTTTCCTCCTTGTTCAAACCAAGAACCTTATCCCTATGGCGTAGTAGAGGAATGATTGATGCATATTTGTCTTACAAGGAGAATTGGAGCAAAGGAAATGATGGAATTAAGACTAAATTGCAAATTTCGCTCGCTCCTGACCCTTCTAAAGGGTCGAGAGCAAAATTTTTTCAAGCTCCTGACCCTTCTAGAGGGTCCAGAGCGAAATTTTCTATAACCCCTATTTGCTCCTTGTTGAGATCAAGATCTTGATTCCTAAGGCATGGTTGGGAAAGAATTGATATGTACTTGCCTTTGAAAGGTGATTTAAGGCAATGAAGTGATGAAAATTGACCTAAAATGCAAGTTTTGCTCCTGACCCTTCCAAAGGGTCCAGAGCGAAATCCTTAACTAGACTCTCTATTTTTGCCTAATGGACTAAAAGGACATTGTTTTGAGCTAAATAGATGGCGAATTGACTTGGTTATGGTAAAAAGAGATTGGATAAGTCAAGTTTGAGGTAAGTTGAGAGGAAAAGAAGTGTGAATTGAGAGCCTAAGGAAGAATTTCGCTCCTAACCCTTCCAAAGGGTCAAAGCGAAATTCCTAAAAACTTGTATTTTGCTCATGTTCGAGATCAAGATCTTGATTCCTAAGGCATTGTTGGGAGATAATTGTTAAGTTTTGCCTTGAGAAGTGATTTAGAGCCAAGAAAATGATAGAATTGAGGCTAAATCACAAATTTCGCTCCTGACCCTTCCAAAGGGTCCAAAGTGAAATCCTAAGATAGCCCAATTTCTTGCCAAAACATTTTGAAGTAGATGTCACTTTGAGGGTAGATGACCTAGATTGAGATGGGGAGAGGACCTAAAAACCAAGCTTAGAAGTAAAGTTGAAGGAAATGGTGAAGCTTTGAGTGCAGATAACTTTTTCGCTCCTGACCCTCCCAAAGGGTCCAAATCGAAATTCCCAATAGGGCTTGTTCTTCCAAGGATACACAAGCGAATTTCTTCAGAACACCTTATTCCTCACCTAAATCGCTCATCAAACCTTATTTTGAGCAACTAGGGAAAATTCGCCTGATTCAAGCACTTGTTAAATTCAAAACTTCATAAAATTCACCCTTTGGCGCCAAAACAATTTTTTTATTTTATTTAAGCAAAGTCAGCCAGCTCAAGAAGGAATTAACAAATTTTTTATTGAAGTCGGCCTTTTAGAGGAGGGGTGAAAGCGCTTATAAAGGAAGGTAAATCTTAAAATCATTAGTCATTCAATCAAACATTCTTCCTTGGAGCGAATTTGAAGAGCAGGCTTGGAGAAGCGAATTCCAGCAGATAGAGGGCAAATTTCAGGTTTGAGAAGGTGAAAGACATATCATATAAAGGCAGATCAAGGCAGATTTAACCTTCTTAATCTCAGACCTGATCCTCTCAAGGACAATTTAGAAGATCAGCAATCCTTTGAAGGTGAATTTGAGGTGTAGACCTGAAGCTTTTAGTAGAACAAACTTCTTTGAACAACATTTTGGAAAGAGTTGAATTCAATAGAAAGGCATTATTTTTCCCCTCTTTTCAGGTTCATTCGTTTTAAGGCTCAAAGATCAAGATTAAGGTATGTGCAATCTGATTTATTTGAAGAAGTTTTAATGAAGATCTGATTCAGTTCAATATCAATTATTTTGAGAAGTTAAGTCTTCATTATTTAGATTGATTCATTTGTAATTTCAATTTGTAAATTTCAAAGCTTATTCATTTAAGTTCAAATTGAAGTTCAATCGTTTATTTAAATTTTTTTTTTTTAAGGTCTTCAATTGCCTATCTTTGTGACCATACCTAAAACCTAACCTAACCCCTTTTTTTAGGTAACAAATGGCGGCCCCCAAGTAAAGTGGATTCTCTACCCGACAAGCACTCATTAAAGAAGATCAAAAAAATTGACAGCCACAATCATTGACAGAGAGGGTATTGAGTACCCAATAGGGTTTGTTGTCGTGACAGGAACATGGCTTAGGAGATACCCTATCAAGAATTCTGAATGCAGCAATATTGGAGACACCAACTTAGGAAACTTCAATGTGAAGAAGTTTCGAGAAGCACCCTACATCGGCAAGCAATCACCCATAGCCAAGAAGATAATTGAGAGTGGGATCATCAAGGCCATAGGCTTCCCTCCCACAGTCAGATGTCATGAGCTAATGATTGAATGTGCTAGGCACTATGATTCGCGTTCGAGGACAATTGTAGCCAAAGATGGGACTATCCTCGCCTATCTCTCAGAAGGAGCTATAAGTGAAGCTTTTCAGCTTCTAGAATAGAGAGATATGATCTACAAGAGCCTAGAAGGAGCCAAGTCTATCTACGAAGATGATCTTGATACCTGTCTAAATTTCATCAATAAGAATTGGTTACTCAAGAGTAGGCCTCACCTAAATAAGATACCAAATACACCTCACAGAATTGATTTCCAAGAAGAATTCAGAGACTTGATAACTATGCTTAATCGAATTGTAGGTGCTTCCCAAGCCTTCTTTTTCGACAGATGGATGTTCTTCTTTATACAAGTGATCCTTCAAGGGAAAGGAATGTTCAACTGGGCCAGGATTATTAGTAACAACCTAGATGTGCAGTTGAGAAGGCTAGTCTCTACTAAGCCATTCCACATGAGTTCATATGCTATATATTCTTTAGCCAGATGCTTTGAATATGCAGGACTACCACACAGGGGAGTTGTTGGGAGAGGACCCGGAGAGATAAGAGTATGTGATTCTTATGCTCAATTGCATCATCCACCTAAGAATTTCTACAAACTAGTCAACGATACTTTCACAATGCATATCACCAAGACACTACAAGGAGGAATTCACCAAAGATTGTCTCCAGAAGCACAAGAGCTCGTGAAGAAACATGGTGCATGGTTCATTCAATTTCCCAAATTCACCTACATTAGGATACATGGATGTCCTTCACCTCCTTATATGTTGCCAAGTTATCCAACAGATTGGATAGTACTACTTGAAGTGACTGGACAGCTGACAGCTTGTGCTAAGGCATCAAGACATAAGCATGGGAATGGTATCCCTATACCTATTTCACTTGGAAATTCAATTGAAGTATGTCCTAATTCTTAAGCAGCTGAAGATGCAGAAAAGGAGCTATCTCTCTACTCATTCACATCTTTTGCCTCGAGAGGAAATTTTGATCCTAATGGTCATATGAAAGAAACAATTGGGAAGAAGTACAAGCATGTATTTCAAGTAGAGGACTCTGGATGGATGTTCAGGTTGATGTAGAGGTAAAAAGAAGATGCACTCTCAATTGCCCTTAGATCTAATCAGGAAATGCAAAGTTTATAGAGTAGCAGATCAAGCACAAGACAGTGGCAGATATCTTCAATCTTCCTATGAGAAAGAAGAAAAAGAAATGAAGATTGATTGGGATGAGCAAGAGGTCGCAGACTTAAGAGCATTGATGGATCCAGTCTTGAGTTGTACTCGCAGATGGGTGGATGTCCAACATCAAAAGTTGAAGGAACAAAACATAGCTATGACGTTCAGCTTAGAAACAAGAACAGAAGGAGAGGCGAGTGCAAGTGAGAACACTTCTCATTCTAAGGGGTCGAAGAGAAAGGAGGGACTTGAAAAGAGAGAATCATCCAAGAAGAGACAAAAGGTGAATCCTGATCATCCCTCAAGTGCTTCTTCTAGGCATGAAAAGGAGATAAGTCAAGGAGAGGATCAAAGAGAGGAGGTGTATGAGATAGACGAGTCTATAGAATCCACAATATAGAATGAAAAACAAGACAAAGGAAGGACACCTCAACACTCATCAAGTTAGTCTCTCCCTCTCCAAGTTGTTGTTAATGAGCAACAAAGAGAAAGAAATGATGATGAAGCAACATCTCCTTTTAGAGGCGAGAAGCCATTGCCTGAGGAAGTGCAAGTAAGAGAAGGAAAGTCTTCCATTCTAGATTGGCTTAGAGAAAGACTGATGAGGGTAGTTGTGGTTGAAGATGAGGAGCAAGTATTTGATTTGGAAAGCCTTCTAGGCAATTCTCAAGAGGAGATTGAAAAGAAGAAAGCTACAAAGATGTCAAAGGTAATCAGAGATGATACAGGATCCAGAAAGATACAGATAGCTACACCAGCAGTGGACAAGTATGATGATGAGATCATGGTAGAAGAATATGATTTAGAGACATTTGATCTTGGCCCACTTACCTCCGCGCAAGCCATGGAAGATGTGACTGATTCAGTGAGGGCAGTTAATGATAAACTAAAAGAAGAAATAGAAAAGAATAAAAGGTTGGAAAAGGAGATTAATGCTTGGAGGAATTATTTTAGCCACCTTAATCAGCCATTAAGGTGACAGGATCTAGTAGTCTCACCCTTGCAGGCACTCCCTCTTGAGTCAGTAAATCAGGTAGAAAAGATGAAGAACTTAGCCCGACTCATGGATACATGGATTGATAGATCCTACATGGTAGCTAAGGAATTTGTCGGAAGAATGATGAAAACAGTCCACAGTGCCATCCAAGTCCTTGAGATCATTCATAATCTAGAGGTAACCGTCTATGCATTCACTCACACTAGAGACATTGTCATCCTAGTATTACAAGTGGTAAGAACGACATCAAGACAGGTTTTGGCACAAGGAAGGATAATTGATGGAGGAACTCATAATCTCCTACAATGGTCAACTTTGCTCCAAATGAAGGAAGTTCTATTCAAGGACATAAGTAGTAGGTGCAGCCGAGTTGAGGACACTATCCATCCTGTAGACATCTAAAAATGGTCAATGCTTGCGGAGTCATACTTTAACATTTGCGTATTGCCTTATTTTAGGGTTTTTGCGTCGCATTAACATTTCTTCTATGTTGCGCACTTGGTCTTTATCATTTGCGAGCATCGAGTCCTCCTTCTGCATTCCTCATTTTTATCGCTTTCGAATTAGGGTTTTGTCCTCTTGTCAATCTTGTCATTTTGCGATTGATTCGTCATCGATCCTTGTCCTCTTGTCAATCTTATCATCTTGCGATTGTTTCGCCATCGGTCCTTGTCAATCTCGTCATTTTGCGATCGACTCGTCATCGATCCTTGTCAACTTGTCAATCTTGTCATTTTGTGATTGATTTGTCATCGATCGTTGTTCTTTTCAATCGTGTCAATTTGGATCAATTAGTCATTGTTCCTCGTCAATTGGCGCTTATCAATTGGTCTCTTTATCAATCTTGGTCAATTTATCAGTCAAATCATTTATCAGCATTGGTCCTTTGTCAGTTAGAATCATGATTAAATCGACCCTACATCAATTATCTTTTGTCAAGACCTAATTGTCGTCCTTGCATTTCTAATTCATCTTCTAGGGTTTTATGATTTATTCATTTAATCTTGTTTGTCATTTTGCCTCTAGGTTAAATAATTTATTTATTTATCCTAAGTCTTCTTGTCACAATTAAATATTTATTTAATTGGCTAATTAATTCCCCCTCTTTTTGTGAATTAATTAATGAATGAAAAGTTATTAATTAATTCACCTAAATTTCCACTTCATTTTCTAATTTGCTAAATTCAATTTCCACCTAATCAATTCCTCTTTAGTCTCTCCCTATTTTTGTGCTTCGGTGGAAGCATGAATTTCTCATGCGTCATACCATTGGCATAGCAAGATGTCATAGGCTTTTAGTCCTCTAACCTTTGCATTGGCAATATGTTATAATTCATGACATAGAAGGTGTCATAACCTTCTTCCTTCAACTCAATTTTGCCATTTTTGAAATCAATTGCCTCTAATATCAATTTCATGCTAATCTTGTCCTCTCTCCAATTTGTCTATAAATTGGATGAGTTTCTTCAATCAAAGGAGAGCAATCTAATCACATTTTTCAGAGAATCAATCACACTTCTAGTATCCTTACGCTATCATCCCATCTTGTCAATCTTGCTTTCATATTATGCTTATGCACTTGTAGGTGAGATCCACAAACAAAGCAATTTGAAGGAGAAAGAAGGATAATGGAGAATCGTGAAGGAGATATTCGCATTTGTAATGGTTTGCATTTGATTTGAATGTCTTGTTTTCATATCTCTGTTGAATGTTTTTAGGATTTCTTATCATTGCAATCTAGTTTTCGTGATTGAGCTAGTTTAATGTTTATATTGCTTTTGTAGCGTCCTAAAATTGCGACACTTGCAATTTCGACTGCATTTGGGTCTTCACGATGGCGACACAACACTGAACCTAAATGGAGACCCCGAAACTTGTTTACGACATCAAAAACTGCATATTTCTGCACTGTGGCCTGATCCTTCCTTGCACCCTGCTGTCTCGGGAGGTGGGACCATGGCGCCTAGCGCCCTGGGCCTTTAGGACCATGGCACCCAGCGCCCTGGTCCCCCAGGACCCTGGCGCCCAGCGCCCTGGTCCCTGGCCCTATTTTGGGCTCAGTCTCTTATGGGGCAGCGGGTCTTTAAGTTTGCAATTCGGAAAACAATGCTTCTAGGTCGGCCTAAGGTCGGAAAAATTAGTCTTTTAACCCTAATTGACAAGTATATAAACTACATTTCCTCTCCCATTTTGGGGAGGAAGGACATGTGTGTACAAGAGGCGGAAGCGCTAGGCAAACATTCGAACATTCAAGCATTCAAGCATTCTTTCAAGCAATTGAGCATTCTAAGTCTCCATTCAAGGCTAAGTGTTGCATTCAAGACAAGGATTCAACCATTGAAGAGGAGATCACATACAACATACAACATCATTACACCTTCGCATGTAAGAATACAAACATTCTTACAACAAGGTATCAGTACTGGTTTACATTACAAACATTTACATTTACAGCATTCTCATTTCTTGGTTAATTCCAAAACTGGGGTTTGACCTAAAGGCAAACCCCTAATCCCTAACCCCCCAATTGTCCTCTCTTTTCTGTGTGTAGGTTGTAGGTACGCGGCTGTAATTGAAGATTTGGAATCCTTGTGCAGAGACGAACAGATCCCCCTTCGTTTCGCGGATTTTTCGGAGGACCGTGTGCACGCCGGGCGCCATCGTCCCATCAACTTTCGCTCAAATTTGCAAGATAGCGTCGTCTCGACATTTTACTGCTAATTCCAGGTCCGCAGCTTCATCCCATATTCCTATCTCTGTTTATAAGCGAATCTTTCTTACTTTACATGCATTCCTCGTTCAATCCTTCTATCTACGTTCTTTACAAAAGAGGATAGCCTTGCTGTCTTAACCCTTGAAACTCATTCAGAATCCAATCTTGCATTGTGTGGGATTGGATCTTGTGGGTTTCAACCCCTCTTTTGAATGTAAAGTCTCTCCTAAGTGAAAACCGTCAATCCTAGTGACCTCCTTTCTCTCCTTGGAGTGGGGGGAACACCTGGGGTTCGATTTTCCGCTTTACAGCTTTGATGATTTCCAAATTCCTATCTACACATCCTATTCAGGGTAAGGTGTTTGATGTACTGTGTACAATCCTTGATAGAAGGATAGAGATTGAAACAAATGTGGATGTCCAAGAATTGGAGGACAGGATCAAGGTCATCTTTTCATCTTTTGTAGAGAGGAAGACATAATCACAAAAGAGCAGCGAGATCAGATGTATACTACTATGTTCTTGATTGAGAAAACAAAAGAATTGGAGCACGGATGGGAGATGACTCTTCTTTCGGCCTTTGATGAGGTCCTTCACTTGGAAGAGTGAATGAAGAACCTGCCTGAAATTCCCATTGCAGAGGTTGACGATATTACGCCCAGATTCATTGAATATGCCAGAAAAGAACAAGGAAAAGGGAACAAAATTCTAGATGAGAAGTTGTTATGAAATGATGTGGCGATTCAATCCCTATTGGATGATGCTTCCTCGTTATTTGTGCCAATTTCTATTGTCTATGTTATGATAAGGCTTATCTAATTAGGGTTATTTTTGTAACAAACCCTAATTAGGGTTTAGGTGTCAAAATCTCAGCCCTTGATCTTCTTTAAATCTGGGCCATTCATTGTATTTGAGAATGCTATATAAGCTCTCACTCATTTCATTTGTGGGTTAAGGGTTAAAAGGAATAAGTTTATTAGCAATAGAGAAGAAGAGTAGTTATACAAATTTGGTGACGAGAGAAAGTTGAACAATTGTTGTTATATTTTGCTATGAGATCAATGAAATATTGAAGTTATGGTGTATTGCCATCTTTGTGGCCTCTTATGTGGTTGTTCATCTTCTTGAAATCACTCTTATTGAAGATAGTATTTAGATGTTAGAGTTAGATTGAGTGATAAATGCTATGTTTGATCTTTTAGTGAAGCTCATAGTCCAAACCACTAGCCTCTTACTGATTGTAAGTGTGCCCTGTGTGGTCAACTGGAGATATTGAAATTGTTTAGGGTTCAATCATTATTTGAATACTGATATGTATCCTATTGATAGTATCTATGTTCATTAATGATTCAAATATCTTTGAATTCCCTTAGAAGATCGCACCAATTTCAGTAGAGTTGTTCTATGACAATACTGAAATTGGTAGAGTTTCACTAAGATCGCTCCCCATTTAGTCATTCTTAGGCTTAGTTTAACATAGCCCTCTCGAATCCCTTATCTTTTGTCTTTTTTGAAACATCAGTCAGTATTAGGAAAATCCAGTTCCTCATTGACAAAGTAGTCCCAAGAACCAGCTTTCATAGAAAATATGTAAGTTCCCTTAATGAAACAACAAACACAATGAACACTGGTGCTTATCCACAAGTAGAGAACCTACATATTAGAACCTTGGAGTTGCCTCGATTGATCCTTAGGCGAATTCTTCAGCATTCGGGGAAGCTTTGTTCAAGAGAGGATAAGGTACCTTTGGGTATTTTATTCTGTGTTTGGTCGTGGTACCTTTGGGTATTTTATTCTGTGTTTGGTCGTGTATAAAAGACACATCAATAGGTGGCAAGGTTGGTAATGAACCTCCTCACAAAGTTGATCCTACCAAGGAAACTTTGCAATCCCTTCTTGTGATTGGGGAGTGGAAGAGTTAGAGTAGCTTCCACTTGCTTTGGATCAATGGTCAAGCCATCTTTGGATACATTGTGTCCTAGCAATCTTCCTTGATCAGTAGCAAATACACACTTAGTAGGGTTCAAGGACACACCATACTCCTTGCATTTCATGAACACTTGCTCAAGATGACCAAGATGGTCAGTTGCATGCTTTGAATAAACAATTATGTCGTCAAGGTATATAAGCACAAACTTTGCTAATACCCCCTTGAAAGCCATGTCCATTGCTCTTTGGAACGTGGCACCTGCATTGGTTAGCCCAAGCATCTTACAATAAGCATAGGTACCCCACTTAGTAGTAAATGCAGTCTTGCATTGGTCTGATTCTTGGACTAAAATTTGATTGTAGCCTGAATACCCATCCAAGAATGAAAATCTTTCTGAGCCACTGACCTTTTGGAGAATCTGCTCCATGGAGGGAAGGGGATAATGATCCTTGAGGGAGGCTCTATTGAGGTCCCTAAAGTCTACACGTAGTCTGATTTCCCCATTCTTCTTCCTTACAGGGACAAGGTTGGCCAACCAGGAGGAGTGCTTGATAGGGAAGATGATATTGGCTTCTATGAGCTTGGTCAACTCCTTCCTCATTAGAGGCTCAATCTTGGGGTTTATTTGCCTCTACTTTTCTCTAATTGGCTTTGCATCCGGGTTTAGCTCTATAGTATGTTGGGCTAAGCTAGGGTCAAAACCTTCCAAATCTTCATAGGTCCAAGCAACTATGTCATCATATTTTTGACAAAGCTCAACAAAGGCCTCTTGTTCGATTGAGGAATGTACCTTGCCCAAGTTTAGATACCTACCCTCGGCAACAACAACTGGCTTGTAATCATCCTTCTTTGCAACCAAATTCATCTTCTTCTTCAATTGATCATCCGAGTTGAAAATGCCCTCCAAGGTAACTAGACCTTTAGGCCACTTGTTGGAGTTGAGCTGCATGATTTGATCTCCATACTGGTCTTGCAACTTAGACTGATTTTTAGCAGAAAATTCTGCTTCATTTTGCAAGAAATTAACAATCTGCTGATCACTTTCGAACACTTGCCAATTTGCCTGATTGTCTGGGACAATAGGCCTCACAACAAGCCTGATGTGTTGTTCCCTCTCGCTTGCAACATGCGCTGGTATGTCGAATTGAGCATCAACTGCTGCAAACCTATCAGCATGCTTGTTCTAACTTCTAGGAATACTTTGGATGTTGAAGGCCTCAAATCCTTCAATCAAATCTCAAACCTTGTGTTTGTATGATTTGAGTAGGTTGTTCTTTGTTATACTTTGAGCTCAGATGTGAATAACAACCAATTCGCTATCTCCAAATACTTGCAAAGATCCGATCTTTCTGTTTTGTGCAAGTTGGAGGCCTTGGATCAAGGCTTCATACTCAACAACATTGTTGGTGCAACCAAATTGAAGCTTAAAAGAGAAGAAATTTTCTCTTGCTCAAGAGAAACAAGCATCACACCAGCGCCTGCACCGTTTCTGTTTCTCTAACCATCAAAAAACATGCTCCATAACCCCTCTGAATCTCCTCGTGTCTTGATGAGGTTGGGGATAGGAGTATCCTCCTCATGGATACAATAGGTACCAAGCCCAGTCTCTTCAGTCTCAGCTAATGGATCAAACTGAAAAGCATTGGCCCATTCGTCCAACAAACAATCAAGGACCTCTTACAAAAGAGTAGTAGGCTCACGAACAGTGCACTCCTCCCCCTCTTCGTGCAAAGTGCAATTCATGTTTATAGGGCTGGGTGTGTAGGGCCCAATGTGGTTTTGCGCAATGGGCTCTGCCCTTATGGTAACCTTGGTACCATACCTTGTTCGAAATAACATGTGGGACCAATCAGAAGATAGGTACCCACCTATCTTGGCGGTGAATTCTCTAGATAGGCAGATGGCAAAGAAGGTAGGGAGGTTAATGATTGATACGTCTTGCAAGACAGTGCAACCAACGCATGCATGCAAGGTTAACTTCAAATTTTTAACAACCCCCACTGTCTTAATAGAAGTGCCATCCAATTGGACCACCCCTTTAGTCACAGGTTCATATTCTATGCCAAGAAGATCAACTACCTTCTTAGGCATGACTGAGCTACTAGTTCCTGAATCTATCATGCAGTTGTGAACTAAGTTATCTCCTATGATTAAAGAGAGATAGAAGGGGGGAGGCTTGCTGATCTTTCTTGAATCTTCCTCCTCCATGGGTTGCACCAAACTGGTGGAGACTACCTTTCTGTTGACTACTGCCTCATCACCTGACTGGTTGATGTCCTTCAGTGCCTCCTTAAGTAAATCCCTTTGGGATGGGATGGAAAGGGCCTCCCACATAGTGACATTGAGGTTGGCCTTCTTCATCTGATCTACTATATTGAAAGGAACACCAGCTGATTTAAGAGGCCCCTTTGAGGCTACGGGGTCTACCTTTGCTCCTTGGATGACTAGGGTCTCCCCCTGCCTCTTGCTCCCTTGCATGGTATTTTGGCTTTTATCTTGGACAGCTATATTGGGCGTTGGAGCTTGGGCTGATGTTGAAGGTGAGGTGGCTTCCATAACTCTCTTCTTTGACCTTGTATATTGCAGCATAGACTCACCATTTGTTTGGTTCATACCATAGAATTCTACCTTCTGCCAATTGACAAAGGTAGAATCCCATTGCAAGTAAGCCTGAGTGCCAACACTAGGCTGATTTGGGTCATATTGCTGGCCAGAGGTGGTTGGCTCATCTTGCACCACTAAAGTTTGGACAAATGCTCCATTTTGGCATGCACCTTGGTTATGTGGCTAATTGCATTGTTGACACCAATCTTGCTCCCGGGCGAGGTTGTTTTGCATTGGAACCATTGCTTTTGAGTTGCTTGCAGCTATGGGGTTCACACTATTTAAAGGCCTGATGTTGCTCCATTGGTTTTGCCCTTGAAAGGGTGGCCTATTCTATTGATAGTTTTGATTTTGTGCTTGATAAGGTCTGCTATGCTGGGCTTGTTGCCTCTTTAGTGTCACCAACTCAATGCTAAAGCTTTGTAATAGAGTCTTGACTTCATGGAGCTCATTAGAGGATGTGGATGGTTGACTTGCGGGCACCATGGGGATAGGGGCCAAGGTAGGTTGTTGAGTAGGAGCTTCTGGGAAGAGAGGCATTGGAGGCCTTGGAGCTATCTTCCCAACCTGTATCAAACAATTTTCTGCCCTTATGGCTATGTCATATGCACCCGGTAGAGAGGCTCCACCCATTGATTGTATCATGACAGCTATATCGTTGTTGAGAGCTCTCAGATAATACAAGAAGGCATGATTTGGAGATGGCTTCACTAGAGCAGGAATTCTATTCCATGTCTTATGGAATCTGAAAATGAAATCTCCCATGAACTCATGAGGTGCCCTCTTAATTGTAGTCAACTGCTCCACAAGTGATAGATGATCACTTTTGTCCTCGAAATGGTTGCACAACCTCTCCCCCAATTCATCCCAATTGTGAATGGAGCTAGATGGCAGCCCTCTATACCACTGCAAAGCTTTTCCTTTCAAGGATGTGGCTAAGAGTCTGACAACAACATCATCCTGAGTGACATTATGGACGGAGCAGATGTTCGCAATGTCTTGATTGTGCTCAATGGGGGTGTTAGCTGTTTTACCAGTGAAGTATGGTATACTCTTTAATGCAGCCATTGGTATATCATTCCATTGAGTCAAAATAAGAGGACTCCCCCCATTGAAGGTAACAAAAACCTAATTTCTGGCTATGTGAAACAATGGTCTATTGATATGAGTGGTGGAAGCCCTTGACCGTAATGGTCTTGTAAATGGAGGGATAGAACGAGACCTGGGAGATGGAGTGTTTACAACCCTGACCCCCCCAACTGGTGACAATGAAGGTCTACCTCTCCGCCCTCTAGAGCCTGAAGATGAGAGTTCTTCAAATTGGAAACTACCTCTAGAAGACGCCCTTGTATGAATTTTGGGCATGAAATCCGGAGTTGCAACAAGTCATGAACAAGCAGTGGTTTTGTGAGCAGAGACTTCGGAACCTCTGGGTTTCGGAGTTAAGGACCTAAGCACTTCGGAACCTGGGGGTTCCGAGGTTCCGAACTTGGGAACTTCAGAACTTGGGGGTTCCGGAGTTCCGAAATTGATGACTTGAGACCTTGGGGGTTCCGGAGTTCCAGAGTTAGGAACTTGGCATGAACAAGAATTGAATTTGTTGAGCAGAGTCGCCAAGTTCTTGAGAGATGACTGCCTCTAAAGGCTGAGACACTAAGAACAACACTAAATCCCTAGCATGTACATCGAGAGTAAGTCCCATTGGGCATGCCAAAAATTGTTGTCACAAAAGCTTGCACCCTTGCTGAGCTATCAACCCAACAACCTCGTGAAACATGGAAACAACCCCGAAGTGTGGGACCTTGCGCAAGGAGGTTGAATCTCTGGAGAAGGCCGACTTCCTTCTCAATCCAGGTGCAGGTGTTGAACCAACTCAACACTTCAAATCTTACGTCAAAGCCTATCCTAACAGCTTGCAGAGGAAAAGGAAAGAGAGAAATGCTTAAAATGAAAGGAGGTGATGCACCAAGATAAGAGATGTTTCTCTCCCCACCCGAAATGGCACAAAGAATCAACTGCTATACCCAAGAGATGCACAAACTCTAGTTGCATGAATGACCTCAATGCATGTATGGAGGTTAGAACTTGCTGAATGTCAAGAGGGGAGAACGTTTCCCACAAGTCGCACTCAGAAATAAATTAATACAACATATATGAGAGAAGAGCCACAAAACATACACCTATGATGAAGGTAAGGAAACATACACAACATGCATAAGTTGAAGGAAGGCAAGAACGATGCTTTCAATCCATTCAAAGGCCAATGGCCAAACTTACAGTTGCAAAAATGCAAAATATACAAGTCTTTAAGAGAAGTGAAAGAGCATAGAATAGCTCAAGCCAACAGGGAGAGAACCCTTTACAATGAGGTCTAACAACCTGTTGTGACCATTTCACACATCGCCCCATCGCAAATGGGGACCCCCCTCTTTTTGCTTGTCTTTCGCTCGCTTTTGCTTTCGTTTTTAGGATTTTGCTAGTTAGTTGGTTGTCTGGATTTAGGGTCAAGCCTTAGGGTTTTAAATTTTGTCTTTTCAAGCCAAAATCCAGTCGTTTTTGAGAGCTTTCGAGCTTCCTTTTCTAGGATGCAAATTTTGAGTGCAATGAGTTCGCCAAAATGGTCTAATTTTCAATTGGAATATTGATGCAGAGCTTTAAAATTGTCTAAGTGTTGAAAGTGAAATGAGAATTTTTGTCTGATTGAATATTTTGACCAAATTTTGACTTTTTTTGATTTTGATCCTGGGCATTGGAATTGATTTGTTTTCGCCTCGTGAAGTGTTAAAATGTGAAAAATCATATTTTTTTGGCCTATAGGAGCAAAATCGCTCCTGTCCCTCAGTGAAGGACGGGAGCTCATTTTCAAATATCTCATCATCCCTACAGAGTCCAGACAAATTTCGAGTTGGAAGTGATGGAGAACGGCGATATCTTTCCATTGAATATAAATTGAAGATTTTCATGAGCACAGAAATGCCTCCAGGAGGAAAATCGCTCCTGTCCCTCAGTGAAGGACCGGAGCTACAAATCAAATTTCGCCTTGTCCTTGCAAGATTTCGATGACTTAACAATTTGAAAGGGTCCGAAGGAAGATGCTTTGCCAAATGAATATAATTTGAGATGCAAAGATGAAGGAGAATGACCTAGAATGCTAATATCGCTCCTGTCCCTCTCCAAGGGACCAGGGCGAGGTACCTTGTAGCTCTCGTCCCTCTCCCAGGGACCAGAGCGATTTCCTTCATTAGACAGAATCCAGGCAAATGTCAAGGCAAGTTTACGTTCAAAAACAAGGGAAAACATGAGATGAACTCATTGAATACAAATTGAAGATTTTAAAACGTCCACAAGGGTCCTAAAATGCCTAGTTCGCTCCTGTCCCTCAGGAAGGGACCAAAGCGATTTTTGTTATAATTGCTTTTCTGGCCAAGTTACAGATAATGTTAAGGCATGAACGAATAGAGTGAAGAAGGACGAGTTCGTTGAATATAAACGTGGAACCCGGCAAGGTGAGATAAAGGCTACAAAAGGAGGATCGCTCCTGTCCCTCTCCAAGGGACCAGGGCGATACAATGGTGATGTTACTTCCTACGCAAGTTCAAAGACGATCCAAGTCAAGACAAGGTGGCGAGGGACATTTCAAGGCGTCTTTAGCAAGCACAAACATTAAAAGGTCGTCACAATGATGAAATTCGCATCCTAGGACATAGATCGCTCCTGTCCCTCTCCAAGGGACCAGGGCGATGTTAGATGCATTGGCCATTTCATGCAAAATTTACGTAAGGACAAGACTTCGCAATGTTTTAGAGGGTCCAAGGCATCGTTTGAAGATAAATGCGAGAGTTTTTCAACGTCTAAACATTGCCAATCAAGGTGAAAAGCTCCCATCGCTCCTGTCCTTTGGACAAGGACCAGGGCGATCTTATCAAAACACTTACGTTCCTTCAAGATCAAAGCAAAGCGAAGTTAGGTAAGGTGAAGGACGACGTTTGAAGGACATCACAACGAAGATCAAGGTTTAAAGTTGACAAGGTCAAGGAGAAAACATGGATCGCTCCTGTCCCTCTCCAAGGGACAAGGGCGATGATCCCTTTAATACGCCCAAAACTTCATGCGAGCAAATGGAATAAGCGCAAAAGACACGAACAAAGGATGCTATTCGCCAACAATAAAAGATCGAAGTTAAAAGATGCAAGATGGACGTGGAAACAAGAAGATCGCTCCTATCCTTTGGACAAGGACCAGGGCGATGTACACTCAAAAGGCACTTAAACACACATGCAAGATGATCAAATGCGAAGAACCTATCAAGATGATCGATTTTTAACGTGGATATGAAGAAGTTGATCGTGAAAAAATGCAAAACCAAGACAAAATAATGGATCGCTCCTGTCCCTCTCCAAGGGACCAGAGCGATGAGGTACGTCCCTTTGTCTTCCAATTTTGGCGCCAAATAAACAAATTTAAATTTCCTTAAATGCTAAATCGATTAAAAAATTGAAAATCCATTTTTATTTAGCATTTAATATGGCGTTATCTTTTATTAATTATTTTTTGCCTTTATTTAAAAATCGAAATTCACATTTAAAAAACGCAAGGCATTAATAATTAATTAATTAATTAATAAAAATCGATTTGGAGCGCTCAATTAAGCAAGTCGGCCTTGTTATTTTATTGCAAATCATTTAAAATCATTTTTAAAAATGGTTTTATTTATCAAGTCGGCCTAGGGGATGAAAAGGTGTGAGCGCTATATATAAGGGGAGTGGAAATGTTCATTTTCACATCATTATTTTTTATCCTTCATACGATCTTGAGGAGAAGCGAAGGTGATGCGAGGTATATCATCAAGTGTGGAGTGCGAATTGCGTTGAAGACCAAAGGTGGTGCGAATTCAAACCAAGGGTGGCGCTTAGTTATCAAAGTGTGGAGTGCGAATTGCGTTGAAGACCAAAGGTGGTGCGAATTTCATTCATCCAAAGGGTGGCGCTTTATACATCAAGGGTGGTGCGAATTTGAAGACCACACCAAATGCGAACTTGAGGATACATTAAGGCGAATTTGCTAAAGACTTGGAGGATTTGTTTGAGCGATTTGTCAAGGGCAAATTTGAAGATCATTTAAGACCACGTCTAGCGCGATACTTGAAGATCACGTTCACTCCAAAGGTGGCAAAGTCAATTTTGAGGAGATCATATTGAAGATTATTTTATACCTCAATTTTGCTTAGGCGAATTTTGTTCTTTTTGCATTCTAGAGTTAGCTCTCTATCGAGGTATGGCGATTTTAATTATTATTGCTTTATTCATTCATCGTCATATTTCAAGTTTTGAAATTTTGATTTTTTGAATTTCTCTTAGCTCAATCGTTTATTTTAGGAAATGATAACTCTAGAGACTTATCATGATGTTTCCTAAAAAATTTATCTCTCTTATTTACGCTATTTATTGCAAAATCTAGTTCTTATAATGAAATGTTGTGTAGGTATGGCGACCCCAAAGGCGGGAGCATCCACCAGCCGCTCAGCTCTCATGAAAGAAGATCAGAAGACCGAAGAAGTGGAGACCAAGATCGTGTCTAAGTGGAGCAACATTGGAGATACAAACCTGGGGAACTTTAGCACGAAGAAGTTTCGAGAGGTCCCTTACATTGGCAAGCCTTCACCTGTCGCCCGGAGAATAATAGAGAGTGGCATCATCAAGGCGGCCGGTTTTCCTCCAGCTATTTAGTGCCACGAGTTGATGATCGAGTGTGCCCGTCACTACAATCCACAGTCCAGGACAATTGTGTCCAATGAGGGAAACACTTTGGCGTACCTTTCAGAGGAAGCCATAAGTGAAGCTTTCCATCTTCCAGAGCACAGGGACATGATATACAAGAGCATTGAAGGAGCCAGGTCAGTGTACGATGATGATCCAGATGCTTGCCTAAGCATAATCAACAAGAACTGGCTACTCAAGAGTCGTCCCCGTCTAAGCAAGGTACCTAACACACCGCACCGGATTGATTTCCAGGAGGAATATAGAGATTTGATTACTATGCTCAACAGAGTTACAGGAGCACCTCATGCCTTCTATTTTGAGAAATGGATGTTTTACTTCATCCAGGTGATTGTTCAAGGAAAGGGTACGATACATTGGGCTAGGATAATTAGCCATTGCTTGGACGTACAGTTGAGGAGACTCAGGGCTACCAAGTCCTTCCACATGAGTTCATACGTCATCTATGCCTTAATCAGGAGCGTTGAGTACGCAGGACTACCTCACAGAGGAGTGATTGGAAGAGGACCCGGCGAGGTCAGAGCTTGTGAATCCTATACCTACTTGCATCATCCGCCAAGAAAGAACTACAAATTAGTCAATGACACTTTCACGATGAACATCACAAGGACGTTGCAAGGTGGGATTCACAACAGATTATCTCAGGATGCCCAGGAGTTCATCAAGAGGTATGGTGCTTGGTTCATTCAGTTTCCCAAGTTCACTTACAT
This sequence comes from Cryptomeria japonica, assembly GCF_030272615.1. NCBI lineage: Eukaryota > Viridiplantae > Streptophyta > Pinopsida > Cupressales > Cupressaceae > Cryptomeria > Cryptomeria japonica. Next base: position 799,374,635 of record NC_081409.1, read on the forward strand.
TAGAGTGCATGGATGTCCTTTACCCCCATACATGTTGCCGAGGTATCCGACAGACAGAATTGTGTTACTTGAAGTAACAAGGCAATTGGCAGCATATGTGAAGGCATTCAGACACAGACACCATTATTTTGGGTAATTCAGTTGAGGTATGTCCTAATGTCTTAGCCATGGATGACGCAGAGAAGGAGTTAGCCTTGTATTCTTTTTCATCTTTTGCTTGGAGAAATAGTTTTGATCCACATGGACATTTAGAGGAGACAGTCGGTAGAAGATTTAAACATGAGCACCAAATTGAAGATTTTATGATGAATCTCCTAGATGATCTCGAAGTGAAACGAAAGATACATTCTAGATTGCCTTTGGATTTCATCAGGAAATGCAGGATTTACAGAGTGGCCGACCAAGCTCAGGACAATGGCAGGCACATCCAGTCTTCATATGATAGAGAAAGCAAAACAATAAGTTTGAATTGGAATGAGCCCGAGGTCGTGGATTTAGATGATCTGATGGCACCAGTCTTGTCTTGTACTCGCAGATGGGTAGACGTTCAGCATCAGAAGTTGAGAGAACAAGGCATAGCTATGTCTTTTACTTTGGAAGAAAAACCAGCCGAAGGTGGAGCAAGTGTTAGTGAAGGCAATCCTAATCCTAGGAATTCAGGTGAAGGTAACCTTCGATGTGCCAGTGATTCGAGAGGTTCGAAGAGAAAGGAAAGATCAGAAAAGAAAGAGTCTTCCAAGAAAAAGCAAGGTGCCAACAAAGATCAAGCACCAGGTACTTCTTCTAGACCAGAAAATAGAACAATTCGAGTAGAAGAGTCCATGGAGTCGATGGTACAGAATGACAGACGGGAGGAAGGACAGGCACAGCATGTTTCGTCAGATGGATCTCTCCAAGATTATGAGTTAGAAGAGGATAATGAAGTAACATCTCCTCCCAGACAAGAAGAAATAGTACACAAAGAAATTCAAGTTCAAGAGACAAGATCGAATATCCCAGATTGGTTGAAGGAAAGATTGACCAAGGTGATCGTAATTGAGGACGAGGACAGTGCAATTGATTTAGAGAGCCTTGTTGGGCGTTCACATATGATAACAGAGAAGAAGAAGGCTACAAAGATGTCCAAGATGATTCGAGATGAGACTGGATCTAGAAAACTGCAGATAGCTACACCGGCAGCAGATAAATATGAGGGTGAGATCCTAGCAGAGGATTATGATATACAGACTTTTGAGTTAGGACCATCCACAGCAGAGCAGACTTTAGATGATGCCACCGACACATTTGAGGCATTGAAGGACAAGTTTAGAGAAGAAGTAGAAAAGAATAGAAAGCTGGAGAGAGAGGTCGGTGCATGGAGGACATATTTCAGTCACATCAATGAACCTTTGGGACGTCAGGATCCAGTTAGATCACCAGTGCAGGCATTGCCCCTTCAATCGATCAATGAAGCAGAAAGATTCAGGAACCTGGTCCAGCGTACATGTAGTTGGATGGATAGATCTCATACAGTGGCCATAGAATTTGTTACAAGGATGTCGAAGATCATTCATCAGGTTATCCAAGTTCTTGAGATAATCCACAGATTGATGGAAACAGTAGCTGCATTTGCCCATACCAAGGACGTTGTCATCCCTGTCTTGAAAGTAATAAGACATACATCCAGAAGAATTTTAGCGCAGGAGAGGATCTTGGAGGGTGATTCTCACAGTTTGTTCCAGTGGTCAACCTTACTCCATATAAAGAGTGTTCTCTTCGAGGACATCAGTGTTAGATGTGGTCAAGTTGAGGAGGTGATCAATCCGATCCAGGACAGAGTATTTGAGGTACTTCGTACCATTCTTGGCAGAAGGATCGAGGTCGAGACAGATGTGGATATACAAGAATTTGAGGATAGAATCAAGATCATCTTTCGCAAGGACGCAGATGTTACAGATGAGCAGTATGATCAGATGTATGCCACCATGCTCCTGATTGATAGAATGAAGGAACTTGAACCTACTTGGGACGCAGCTCTTCTAGATGCATTCGATCAGGTCATCCACTTAGAAGAGAGTATCAAGAATCTTCCCGAGATTCCAATCACAGAAATCGAAGGAATCGTGACAAAATTCATTGCATATGCTAAGAAAGAGAATTGGAAAGGGAATAAGATTCTAGATGAAAGGTTGTTACAGATGACATGACATCTTATTTCTCATTGGTTGATACCTCCTAGATTTTTGTGCCAAATTTAATATTTGGCTATGTATTTAATATTGTTCAGTAAAAAGGAGGTCATTTGTAACAAACCCTAATTAGGGTTTAGGTGTCATGATCTTGTCCGTTGATTTATTTTCAATCTGGACCTTTCATTGTAACTGGGGATGCTATTTATACCCCCATTTTTCATTTCATTTGGTAATAGTTAATAGTCGAATAGTCAGATAAGAGTGAAATAGAGAGATTAGAGTTAGAAGCAATTCTTATTTTGTAGCAAGATTGAGTCTTGAAGAGAGAAATTCAAGCAATTGTTGTATATGATGACTTGGAAATCAATAAAATATTGAAGTTATGGTGTTTTGTTGCAAATTTCTTAAGTTATCTTCATGGTTGTTGGATGTACTTGAATCACGCTCAATCAAAGTAGTTTGTTAATTTGAAAGACTAAGTGTGGGATTTGATATTTGGTAGGATTCGCAATCCAAACCACTAGCTTCTTGCTGATTGTAGGAACGCCTTGCGTGGTCGACTGGAGAACATTTTGAGTCCCTAACCTTCAAGCATTTTCGTATCTAGGATATGTACCTTCGTAGTAGTGTCCTTGGTCTTTGATGCATTGAACATCATTATTACCTTAGAAGATCGCACTAATTTCAATTGAGTTGTTATCTTATGGCAAAATTGAAGTTGGTTGAGTCTTGCCAAATCTCATTCATGCTAAGTCGTTCATAGGGTTAGGCTAGATTAGACTTCCTTAAACCCTGTCCTTTTGCTATTTTTTGAAAGCTCTTTTTTTAGTTTAGTAGAATCTTCGAGCCTTTGGAATCCGTAAGACGCCTTGGAGGAAACAACAAATCACATCATACCATTAAAAAGCTTGTCCACACGTGGAGACCCCACTAAAAGAACCTTGGAGTCCATCTAACTGATCCTTTTTGCAGATCTTCAGCAGTTAGAGACTATTTTCTCAAGAGAGGATAAGATACCTATTGGTATTTTATTCTGTGTATGATTGTGTATAAAATACACGTCAACACAACCTTATATAGAAAACTGGTTGCAAGAGTTGTTGGAGCATTAAAAACCTTGAGTGTTGATCACACCATCTAGAAGTGTTGCAAACCAGAAGGAAGTTGGGAAGACTTCAGAAGCTCAGGTTGCCGAAGTGGGGAAGACTAAGGAAGGAACTGGAAAAGGGGCTAAGGAAGGAACTTCAGAACCTCGGGGTTTCGGAATTCCGGGGGAGAGGGAAAAGGCCAAGGATGGAACTATGGAACCTCGGGGTTTCGGAGTTCCGGGGAAGAGGAAGGAGACCTAGCAAAGGAACTCCGGAATGTCTAAGGAAGGAACTTCGGAACCTCGGGGTTCCGGAGTTTCGGGGGAGAGGGAAAAGGCTAAGGAAGGAACTCCGGAACCTCAGGGTTCCGGAGTTTAGGGGAGGAGAGAAAAGGCAGCAAAGGAAGGAACTTCGGAACCTCAGGGTTCCGGAGTTTTGAGGAAGAGAGAACAGGCTAAGGAAGGAACTTCCTCTAGACAAGACAACACTTCACACTTCATAATTCCACTGCTTTTCTCCTTGATCAACTGGGGCAGTGCCGGTCCATGGATCGTATCTCTGATCTGTTCTCACCGATGGACCAAGGGTGTCATAAAATGACAACAGACACCTCTCTTGAACGAAGGACAAGGGATGTGGCTCTTCACCCTATCTTGAGAACTATAAAGAGGTAGGAAGTCTTTTAGGGAAGAGATGGAAGGGAATCAGATTGAATGTTAATAATTAATATTCAGCAGTTCGAATATACTTGTTGGTTTGGGTATAAGTTCTTAATGCACAGCATGATGAATATTATCTGCTCATTGATGATTAATAATATGTTGTTAGTTATAACTGTTTATAGTATATATATGACTGTCTATAATATATCTGACTGTTTATGACTGTTTATAATATGCTGTATAGGACTGCATATATATCACAATAAATATTAATCTGATTAAGGATGCTCTGCAGTTAATTTATTATATTTAGAATATACTCCTTCATTTGTTCTAAATATTTCCAGCCATGGTAGAGGAAATAAGGATTGCAAATGGGGAATTGCTATGGGGTCATCTTTTAGGTATGCCACCTCATGGTATAAGACTGGGGAGTCCCATGGGGCCAAAGGGATTCAAGGGCACTGCCTTTGGGCTTAGAAAGGATGGACTTCCGGGGTGCCCTATTGTGAATGCTCTTCATGCTCTCTATCATGGTAAATGAATACATTAAGAATGTTCAATCATGGGAAGTAGGATAGAAGTGGCAAGATTGAGGGGAACAGTTATAGGACATCTCACTAGGTACTTCACCTCATATGGATTGCATGGGCCATGAGGCCAAGGGGGATAGTGTTCCGCCCTTGGGCCTATGGTAGAGGATCTCTAGGGTACCCTATCGAGTCACCCTATTGTAACTCTTTTATGGTCGAACCTTCCCAAATTGATTTAAGCGATCTTGTGATTAGATCTATACTTCTAATATATGCTTGATGATTTCTAGTTAAAGAGATCTATTTTATGAATTATGATTGTAAATGATTCCTAACTTGTTTGCAGGGTCTCAATCAAAGTGAAAGGTATCTCTAACCCTACTTTGTTTCAATTAAAAAGTGTGTGCTTGCCACATACGGGTAAACCTTAAATGCGGACAGTAAATGCACAAAACATAATGGAAATATATTAAATAACCAGTCTCTGTATTAATTCAACAGTCCATGTACATCAAGTGCTTATAACATTACATCAGACATAACTATCATGCTCCACTTCGAAGGAAAGGTACGCAATATATAATACCCGAAGGGGTGCGACCAACCGCCTCGTCCAATTGCCCTTCGGGACGACTAACTAACTGACCGCCGTAACTCATTATTACCAACAACATAAACATAATATGACAACATAACATAATGATTATTCCCGGCAACATCATCCCCCCCAAGAAAAGAAGTTGTCTCCAGACGACTTAATACAAAATAGAGATGACATTAAACAGAATTGCTGACGCCAGTCGAGCCCAAAACTTATACACCTGCTGCGTCCTCGCTTGAAAACCCTTTTCTGCTACCATCCTATGCTCAAGTGCAGATTTCACCCTTAGTGCTTCCTTTGACATTACAATCCTCCTGTGCCTAAACCAAACTTGTCTGCAAAACATGCTGCTCTAGTCTCAACCTCCACCAACTGCTACTCAAATGATACTGTCTCCCTAGCCAATTTGTCCTTGATAGCCACCTGTGTTGCCCTCTCGGCATCCAACTCCTGGGTACGCTGAGCTAAGTCTCACGCTAGTACTGCCTCCAACCTGGTGGTTAGCTCCTCCTGAGCCTTCTGTGCATCCACCATGGCAACCTCACGTCCAGTCGAGACATACTCCAAGTTCCTCAAGCGTACCATTCCTGCCTGGAGGTGGCCACAACCTTCTGGTACAAAGGCTAGGAGACGCCTCAAATCCTCCATCACACTCCCCAAAGGCTAATAACTGAACTTAATAACTCCCTGGTACCGTACGACTTCGCATGCCTGCAATGCCTTCCCTCAGACTCTGTTTGTTCGCAACCTCCAAATCCGTCTCCCTCTACGGCTTATGGCTTCGCCACCAATGCTAAGCTTCAGGCTTCTTTCTCATAGTACGGGACAACCCAACACTTACCATGCCTTCTTTGATGCCTTCGCCCAACTCAAAAAGTGTATTGTAGCTCAAAAATAAACTGGGGGTCTGGGGCAGCTCCCCTCGTGGGGTCCGAGGGTAGCGCATCATTTCTGTGATATTTTAAGATGTCAAAACCCGTCTTCTCCACTCTAATATTTTCAGCGTCCTGGCTCCAGATGTCATCGAATGAGTTTTCAATCTGGTCGTCGTTTTTTTTTTCACTGTAATGTCCTCGATGGCACCCTAGCCATACAACCTCCCTGTACGGTCAACAACAACACTGACACCTCCAATTGTACGGCCACCTTCCCGTGCGGTCAACACCCCTCCACCGTACGGATCACCCCATACGGAATACATGACCAACCGTCTACCATACACACCGTACAGGCCTCCTTCTGCATGCCGAATGCTTAACTTCCTCCTGGATGGTTGTGTATGGCTACGTATGCCTTGCGTGTGCCTGCCTTGTGCTTGCGTGGGCGCTGCGTTGTTGGGCGAAGTGCGTTTGGGCAGGGGCTGCGTGTTTGTGTGGGGCTGCGTTTATGTTTGCGTTTTGCGCCTTTATTCCTTGTGGCAGCGGTGGTTTCCACCACACGGTGGCCCACGCTTTTTTTTTTTTTTTTTTGTTGTCATACGGATCGTACGGATTTTTTTTTTTTGGCTAAGTGTCCAGATTCGGCTTGGGTTTCGTGCCTTCGGGATTGCCCTTTCTCGGTTTGCCTCCCTCGAGAGTCTCCTGCTTTGGTCTCATGCCTCTCGAGTTGCCTGCCCGGCCTCTTAGGTCCCCTTCCATCCTATCGGGTTCCCCTCTGAACTCTCGGGTGTCCTTTCGGCCTCTCGGGTCCCCTACGCGCTTCTCGTGGTAGGGTTTTAATTTGGACCCATTGGTGGCAAGTCTATTTTCAATGGCTATCCGAAGACCTGGAACCACAAATTCTATTGGGACCACAGTCTCCTTCCCGTACATAAGAAGAAGAAAAATAATAAAGATTTTGAAGGCTGTGGCCTTCCACACAGGGTTCTAGTTGTTGCCGACACAAATGATCTTGGGATTATCTACGTCACCGAGGTTTGGGGCATCTCCCTTCCAATATTCGCTGTATTCTGGCAGGTACACCTCCTCTGTTACTTGCTCTGGTTCCTCTACTTCGAGCCTGTAGCTCTGGAACATTTCGTAATCCTCCATCTGCCAGTGGAAGAGCCCGTTCAATGACCCTGTCTCATCCTCGGAGCACTCTCCTAGTTTGAGAATCCCTTCGTCGTTGGGCTACTTGCAGCCCCGTCCTTCGTCCCTCAGGTCGCCTTTTCCTTTACCCTCTGATTTTGAAGATGATGCCAGTTCCTCGCCGACAACCTGGGTCCTCAGATCAATGATGTACTTCCGCCCCCCTTTCTCTATAGAAAGGGTGTTCTTTTTCCAGTCGTGGTTCACCTTTGCTGTAACCAGCCACCCTCTGCCTAAGATGGCGTCGTACCCCTTCTTCTTGAGTGGGATTACCACAAAATCTAGTATGAAGGGTTGCCATAGTGTTGGCTTCCCCAGCTTCTTGCACGTATCCTCTGGCAGTACATTCACACCCGAACCTCCGTCCACGATGGTGTCCTTGAGGATAGCCCCGAGAATTCCCATCTCTACTACAGCAGGATGCCGACCACTATTTAAGGCCAACAACATTGGGTCAGCCGAGGGGCTGACTGGAACTTCCGCTCGTGTGGCACGCAAAGGTGTCTGTGTAGTGGTTTGTATGGAACTAAAAATGGCAGTTCTTAACTGTGGCATTGTTTCCAGAAGGTCTTTTACCCTTATAGGTACTTCCATCTG